>NC_034597.1:7069760-7077029 GCF_900095145.1 Mus pahari | reverse complement strand
GTCAGGTCTTGTTACAGATGGTTTTTTGAGCCACCATGTGGTTGCTGGGATTTGAACTCAGGACCTTTGGAAGAGCAGTCGGGTGCTCTTACCCACTGAGCCATCTCACCAGCCCGCAGGGATTGTTTAATATACAGAAATCCATCAATGTAATCCACTATATAAACAACTCAAAGAAAAAACCCACATGATAATCTTGTTAGATACTGAGAAATCATTTGACAAAATCAAACACACCTTCATAATAAAAGTCAGAGAAAGATCAGAAATTCAGGGCCCATAGCTAAACATAACAAAAGCAATATACAGAAAACCAGTAGTCAACATCAAAGTAAATGGAGAGAAGCTGGAAGCAATCCCACTAAAATCAGGGACTAGACAAGGCTGCCCACTTTCTCCCTACCTATTCAATATAATACTTGAAGTCCTAGCCAGAGCAATTAGACAATAAAAGGAGATCAAGGGGATACAAATTGGTAAGGAAGAAGTCAAAATATCACTATTCGCAGATGATATGATAGTATACATAAGTGACCATAAAAATTCCACCAGAGAACTCCTAAACCTGATAAACAGCTTCAGTACAGTAGCTGGATATAAAATTAACTCAAACAAATCAGTGGTCTTTCTCTACACAAACGAGAAACAGAATGAAAATTAAATTAGCTAAACAACACGCTTCACAATAGTCACAAATAATATAAAATACCTTGGTGTGACTCTAACTTAAAAAGTGAAAGATCTGTATCATAAGAACTTCAAGTCTCTGAAGAAAGCATTCAAAGAAGATCTCAGAAGACAGAAAGTTCTCCCATGCTCATGGATTGGCAGAATCAACATTGTGAAAATGGCTATTTTACTGAAAGAAATCTTCAGATTCAATGCAATCCCTATCAAAATTCCAACTCAATTCTTTAACGAATTAGAAAGGGCAATTTGCAAATTCATCTGGAACAGCAAAAACCCTAGAAGAGCAAAAACTCTTCTCAATGATAAAAGAATCTCTAGGGGAATCAGGATGCCTGACCTAAAGCTGTACTACAGAGCAATTGTGATAAAAACTCCATGGTACTGGTATAGCAACAGACAGGTAGGCCAATGGAATAGAATTGAAGACCCAGAATTGAACCCACACACCTATGGTCACTGGATCTTTGACAAGGGATCTAAAACCATCCAGTGGAAAAAGGCAGCATTTTCAACAAATGGTGCTGGCACAACTTCCGGCTTTCATGTAGACGAATGCGAATTGATCCATTTTTATATCCCTGTACTAAGGTTAAGTCTAAGTGGATCAAGGAACTCCACATAAAACCAGAGACACTGAAACTTATACAGGAGAAAGTGGGGGCAAACCTCGAAGATATGGTCACAGGGGAAAAATTCCTGAACGGAACAGCAATAGCTTGTGCTGTATGATCATGAATCTACGAATGGGACCTAATAAAATTGCAAAGCTTTTGTAAGACAAAAGACACTGTCAATAAGACAAAAAGGCCACCAACAGATTGAACTGCACTCAGTACAGAGGGGGATGAAGCAACAGGAGACAGAGACAATGATATCATAAAGATCACTTTACATTCATCCAAACATTGGCTTCTAAAGCTGTAAAAGTGAGCCCAAATGGAAGCTTTGTGTGATACTGACAAGGAATGGAGGATCATCAGTGTAATAATATCCTTCCATGAGGATCTAAACATTGGGAAAACTGTATAGGACCAGGGCTGTAAGAACTCTGTTTTCCATTTAATTTTACTACAAATCTACAATTTCTCTTTCAGTGTAGTCTGTTTTAAAAGTAAACAAGAGTCGTGACATTTGCAGAAAATGCAAGCAACTTGGTATCATGGTGTTAAGTGATAAACAGATCCAGACAAATGTCATATTTTTCCCACAGGTATAGAGCCAAGACTTGCTCCATGTATGAGTGTGTGTGTGTGTGTGTGTGTGTGTGTGTGTGTGTGTGTGTGTGTGTGTAAAATGAAACTAGAAAGGAAGAGAGAAAGTCAAGTAAAATGGGCAGTATGGGAATGTAGTACATGTGATAAAACAAAGCCGAGGTTGGGACTACTTGAAAGAAGGAAATCTGCTGGAATGGGGCAGGGGCAGAGGATTAAGCAATGCAGGGCAAAGAAGATGAAGGAATAATAACAAATCTAAATAAAGATGCCATGCTCCTCTCATGAATCTGCATGCTACCTGAAAACTGCATTTAAAATATTTTAGAAGAAAAGAAGGTGACAGGCAAAGCAGAAGACTTCCATAGTGCTGGCACCAGGGCAGCTAAGGCAGAAGGATGGATTCCAGAGTACGACTCGGATACACCACATAGGGAGCACATTCCTCAAACAGCAAAAAGAAAAGCTGAAGAGAAGACACCAGCTTGCCCTTCCATGAACCAAGCAAAGTCTCCAAGTCTCTGCAGCTGTGAATGTCTGGGTTTGGGGGTGACTGGAGGGGGTGTTAGTGTCTTATGATGGGAGTTGAGTGTTCCCAATATTTTCTGCCCTGCCTTGCATTTTACTACTGGATTTAATGACATTTTCCCCCCAAATCTGGTAGGACTTCTTTTATAATTTAGCATAGCAACATTGAAAGAAGTATATCCAAACCCCAAACATTTTTTTACACTACCAGAAAAAGTTTATTAAAACATTCAATGCTTGCTTAAAGTACACATGAATGTCAGTCTGTAGGTACACAGCACAAATGCATTGAAAAGCTATAGAAAAATAATAGATGTTGAAAATAAGAGATTCAAAGCCAAGAAAAAACCATTTCTTGATTGTTATTAATATCTACCATATGCTACTTTTAATAGAAATCAGACTTTATTTTCCCAATAAAAACATAGTTATTTGCTGTAGCTGGGTGTGGTGGTAAAACAAAAAGCCAATAAACTAATCTAGTAAGAGAAGAAATGAAAATCAGAAAAAAAATGTATAATGAACTTCAAAGTGAACACTAACATGTAATATGCCTTTGTCTGTGTGTATGACAGTCATACACACACACACACACACACACACACACACACTCACACACACATACACACACACACACTCACACACACATACACACACACACACATGTCATCATTATCATCATCCTTTCAGTTACTCATTTTACCAGTAACTCTAAAAATAATCATCATAAGGAATTCTGCAGGATTACATGAGATATTAAAAATGTTTAAGAGCCAAGTATGCTGGTGAACATTTATAAATGATATTTGTAAATGCATTTGTAAGTGGAAACACTGGGGAGCTGGAAGATGAAGATCACTATTTCAAGGCTACTTGTACAATACAAGGAGGCTTTTGCAAAATAAAAAAATTAAGACCTAATTCATGTCACTTTAGATGCTTTATCCAGCAGTGAATTTATAGAAGATGAAACTGTAGTTCACTCGGTTACTCAGTGATAATTGGCTGATCTGTTCCTAAAGGACTCCTTCACTCAGCAGAGTCCCATAGACCCAGGCCAGCATGTCTTCATCTAAAAATAAGATGAAGACATCTTATTTTTCAGTATTTTATTTTCATTGTAACTTTAAGTGTATTATTTCACACTGGATTGGGGGATAGAATACTGCCTCTTTGGTGATAAAAAAAATTTAAAAGGTTGTGGGGAAAATAATTTTAAAATCTCAGAGTCCAGGGAGATAGCTCTACTCTAAGGTAAAATTGGGTCCAACAAAGGAACTGACATTGTTAAGGGAACTTGGGAGGTAAGATTTCAAGAGGGGAATTTAAGGAGTGTTTTAGGAAAGAAAAACAGCATGAATTGCAAGTGTATTTGTCAGGAAGCATAGTGACAATTGGGATACCTGAGAACTGAGGCAAGGGCCAGTGTTCAAAGGGAACATCAATCATTGAGCAAAAGATGAAACAGCATAGGCGTTATCTGGGTTGCACAGACCTTTAAGAGGTGCAAAATGCACTGGAAATGACCTCATAGAGAACAGAGGGCCAACTGGGCTACTATAATAGCACAGAAGGCAGAAGCGGGTTACTTCAAGGGAGGAGAGAATCCACAGCAAGGCAACAGCTAACTTCAGGGAGACTTTGTGTAGTATGATTTTTACTTTATTTGGTGATCAGATTTTAACTCAAGCCAGTGCTTGAGAAAGACAAGAAGGGCTAAAGGTGATTCTGAGACTGGAACTGCAGAAATCTGAAATCAAAAGCTTCATGATTTAAGAAGATGGAAGATGGTTCTGTTCTGTTCTGTTCTGAATGTGAAATGTCCCCCATAAGTGTATGTGTTTGAACACTTGGTTCCTAACTGGTATCAGTGTTTGAGAAAGTTGTGGAATTTTGCTAGGTGGAGCCTTAGTGGAGGAATTGGGTCACTGTGGGTGGGGCTTGAGGTGCTACAGTCCCACTTCTTGTTTCTCTCTGTGCTTCCTAAATGCCTACACACTGCTGGTAGCCAGCCTCCTGCTCCTAGCATCACACCTTCCCTTCCTGCTTCCTTCTCTTCCAAGCATAACAGACTTCATCCCTTTGGATCAGAAAGATGGCTTACAAATGCAGACACAAGTGCTCCCTCCCCACTTATTTCTTCCTTGGTGCCCCATCATAAGGCATTCCATCACACTGAAAGAACATTCTCTGACATAACAGCAAGACTTGCCACATACATGGTGCTCCTGGTGAAGCAGCTGAGACTCTGAATCAGAGGACTCTGTTGATCAAAACTAGATCTGTGTAGCTTCCGATTCTTATCCTTTCTAGTTCTTTCCCTGTTGTCCTCTAGTTACATGCTTGACCTAAGAGATTCCAAATTAAAGGGTGGCTCAGGTGTTGAATGCAGTGTTTCATATTTATTACTAAAGAAGAGGGAGATTAAACATGAAATGCTGAAACCCAGATGTTGCCTTACTAATTTCAAGCTGTTTAACTGTGAATTTATTGGACTCATTATTAGGCTGCCTGTTAAAGAAAGTCATTCCTGGGTGCTGCTTGGTGGTGAGAGTGCATGCCTCACTTGCAGAAGATCTGAGCCCAGTTTGTACCTCATCCAGCAGCTCACAGATGTCTGTAATGCCAGCTCCAAGGGTGTGCTTCTGACACCCACAAGCACCCAAAAATGTGTTCCTACACACAGAGGGAAAAGAGCACACACATACATACACATACAGGGAGAGACAGAGACAGACAGAGAGAACAGGAGAGAGATAACAGGAGAGAGACCTATACACAGAGAGAAGGGACATACACAAACATATACACACAGATACACTCTCACACACATACACATACAGATACACACACAAAAACACACACACATATACTCATACACACAAATACATACATACACTCAAACATATACACACACAAACACACAAATACATACACTCATACACATAGACACATCTAAATACACCCACACATATACTCATACACATATATACACATATAGATATGCACAACCACAATTTAACACACATACACAAATAGACAAACAGATACACATGAATACATACACACACACACACACACACACACACATATATATATATATATATATATATATATTGGTTTAGCATGTGCCCAAAATTAACCATGTGACATTTGGGGTGAATCTGGGTAGTAAGGAAAAATTGTGGCCAGCATTTAGCTTTTGGCTAAATCTATAGAAATTTCCATTTCTGTGGCATCATTACTAAAACTCTCAGGGTCTTAATACAGATCCAGTCAATCATTTGATATTAAAATCCAGGCCTATGGATCAACTGCAAGCTAGGAAGCAGACCTCTGTGTAAGGACACTAACTGGGCACCTAGTATACTTTAAGCATTTTGTAAGGGTCCTGGGATTGGAAAGTGAGTCCAAGGAATACGATGACTGAGACAGGGGCTGACTCTGCCACGGCAGTCAGCCACCGAGAACTCCTTACTGTGGAGGTGTATCTCTAGCAGAACACTCTCGGACACACAGAAGTAGAGAGTGAATTGTCTTTGAATAGAGTCTTGGAGGATGAGGCAGGGAGGTGTCTGGGAAGGAATGCCTTTTTCAAGTGGAATTACCATGTTTCTCTTTACCCACACTAGCCTGAGAGTGTCTGGCACTGTATGACCACAGGCATATCTTATGATGATTAGAACTAAATATTGCACAAACTCTCAGGTTAGGCAGTGTTTAGTGACAGATCATATTAAACAGAACATCATAATAATGACAAACAGCAATTGTGCCACAGCAGCTCTCTGTCACTGTGACAAAAACTCTGGTAGAAATAAACTCAACAGGACAAGAGCTGTACTGTGATTCATGGAGTTTTTCAGAGTTTCAATCCATGTCACTTCGGGCCTGTGACAAAACACAACATTGTCACAGGGAGAACAAAAAGCACACTTGCTTCACCATGGCTATAAAGCAAAGAGAAGGAAAGGAGGATGAGATTCTGATCTCCCCTTCAGAGCACACCCCGTGTTCCTACTTCCTTCCTCTAGGTCTCTCCTTCTTCAGGCTGTACCGCCTTACCCAAGCCTTTCACGCATGGCCTTTGGGAAACATGGAAGACCTGAGTTATCACATATCAAGAACAAAACTCAAGATCACAACATATCCTTACAGCTGATTGGAAACAGTAGATGCTGGGTCCGTAAAGAGAGAGCATACGAAGGGACTTGGCCCTGTGGTTATATCATATGTTTTTATGATTGACAGGGGATGATCATTTTTAATTATAAGATAGTTGAGCATACTAGTATATCTGAAGATAGGATAGCCATTTCTAAAAATCCTTTCTTTGGAAAAAAAAGTGGGGTGGATGGAGGAGGAAGCTGTGTATGAGAGAGAACAGAAAAATGAGTGTAGGTGACCTGGGATCACTGGAAAAGGCCTGAAGTTGTATCCAGGAAACTGTAGATAAAGCCCAGGACTGCACAGCACTCTGTGGGTCATCCTGACTTCTCATGGTTGCTGTCAGCATGCTCTCTGCCCTTGAAAAACCCACAATAGGGGGGAGAGATCCTAATGAGCCTTCTACAGCACCTCAAGTGTGGGATAATGGTTTGGATACTTCTCATAGCAAGCTGAGCATCACGGTGGCTACAGAGGAGTATCGTCTTAATCCTAAGAGCATCCTTATAGCTCACTTGTTCTCTAAAGAGCAGGATTCTAGGGAACTAAAGTAAAAGAGCACACTCCTAAACGTTCTTGGATCTCTTCATGATTCTCCCTCTCCTTCTCTCTGTCTGTCTCCCTGCTCTCTCCTCCCTCTCCCTCTCCCTCTCCCTCTCCCTCTCCCTCTCCC
>NC_034597.1:7044802-7069749 GCF_900095145.1 Mus pahari | reverse complement strand
GGCCATTAGTGGGAATAGAGGCTCCTTGGTCTTCCAAACTCTATATGACCTAGCACAAGGCAAGGCCTGGGCCAAGTAGTGGGAGTGGGTGGGTAGGGAAACAGAGGTGGGGGGAGGGGTATGGGAAACTTTCNGGATAGCATTTGAAATGTAAATAAAGAAAATAATAATAATAATAAAAAAAGAAAATATTAGCATCAAAAAAAAAAAAAACCTTTGTTTGAATCTGCAAGTTTTCACTTTGACACTTGTATTTCTCAAATGTGTTCTATGCCTTTCTTTGTATTCTTATCATTTTCAAATTTTCTGCTGAGTTGCACATGTGTGGTCTGTGAACACTGATCACAGTTAATATCACAAGGAGTTATATGTCACCTGATCATACCTAGTTCAGTTTCTGCTTCCTTTATTGTCATCTGCTTTCCATGTGCACCTGTTTTTTTTATTTTTTTGTTGAGTTCTGAACTACATTATGACATACAGAGAAAGCAGAAGCCTGTAAACTACCTTCCTTCAGCAAGGGTCCCTGTTCTGTTCCACAGCTAGAGGAAGACTGGCTGAATGAAATCAAATCAGTAGCTGATTTGATCATTTCCAGCTCTTGTGGTTACTTTCTACTTTCAAAGAAAACCCTTGGGAATTCCAAATAAAGTCTTTAGAGCTTCTGTTACTTCCCCTCTGGTGGGTCCTAAAATATTTGTTTTTTTGTTTTTTGTTTTTTCCTTTTGCATTCAAGAGACTGTCAAAATCTCTGATCAGTTTCTCCACGGTCTTCTTCTTTGGAGTAATCATCGTGAGGGCTGGGAAAGATAAGGTTACCTTGACTTTCAAAACTTGTTTTTGTTTTTGGCACAAGACACCCCCCTTTATTACTGCAGAGACCATATTTTTCCCATTTGACATTTTGTTATCAAGAGAAAATAAAACACTATTTTCAAAAACAAGACCTATGACTCATGAAATGAATGTTGAATAAACAAACATTAGATAGTGGTATCAGAGAGGACAAAAATTAACCAAGATGTTAAAAAAAAAAAAAGCACAGTGAAAAGGGCAGAAATTAGACATGATTTCATTTTCACATACTTTTTCTCCTAAAATTAATTTGCTGTGTTCTAGCTTTATAAATATATATGCTTGGTGCATAAAGCAATTGAGCTGTATAAGAGCAGATAAAGGAGAAAATCACCTAAATATCCCCATCCTGATGCAATATTGTCACATTTTGAAGAACATTTGTACCTGGTATCTTCCTCATATGTTTTAACATTGAATGTTATTGAATGAAGTGGAATGACCATGCCTGTGAACTCTGTTTTTACTGTGTGGGTGGAGGATGATTCTAATGTAATCATAAACAGAATTGCAGTGACTGTCCTATCCCCATGCACTTTTGCCCTGACATGAGAGGTAAGACTAGATTCATATGTGTTTGATATCTGAAGAGACCCATGTTGATTTCCATGCAACTCGCACTGTTGAGTTACAGACAATGCTCCTTCATTGTGGAGGTCAACCTACTCATGTGAAAGCATGAAGTGTCTGTCCCCTGCACCTCTATGATTACTTCAACTTTAGCATCAGGCCCTGGCCTAGTGATATATGTACCTAAGTGAACAGCTTGCAAAGTCTAAGCCTGCCTAGTCCAGAGGTTTAATGTCAGGAAGATCATCTGTGTTTCTTCATGTACAGGGAATATAAATGTGTTTTGTAGTACAATACCTTCTTTTAAAATCTCACTTTTTAGGCTAGTTTCACACAATCACATCAAAGCAGGCATTGTCAGTGTTATTAAGTATTACTAACTTTATAGCTGAGGACTGCAGCTTTCTATATTAAGATGTTACTCTGACAACCCATGTGACCTCACATCTTTTCAAATGTTCATATGATGGCTTATATCTGTAACCTTTGCATCTAAGAATGTGAGGCAGAAGGAGCACATATTTGGGGCCAGCTTGGAGTAGAGTGCCAAGTCAACCCGGACTACATGAAGAGATCTTGTCTTGAACTACAGGGAGAAGGAGGGAGAAAGGAGAGGGTAATGCTGTGTGTGTGAGAAAGTATGTATGTGTGTGTACGTGTGTATCCATATGCAACTTTCCATAATGAAATCTTAAAGATTAATTTTTAAACATTTTAAAATTATTTTTGCTACTTTTTATATTCAGCAGAGATTTGAATCTTAATGTATTGAAATCTTTGTAATTAAAACTGTAAGTGCCAACTATTGTTATTGCTGCTATAAATTAGAATCAATCTACTATACCTATTCTTTGAGTTCTGTACTTTATGACCATGAAAAAGGGATGTTGGGATTTGAAGTAGATAATCCTTTCTCAATGGTGTCCTGAGATACGCTGTTCTTCCTATTCCCTGGTACGAGGCATTGGTGACACTTATAAGGATATCTGGATGTCTATTACAATACTAACTGTAGTTTCCAGTTATCACAACAAAAAACAATACTGGTTTCTGAAGTCATTAAACTCACATAATAAGTATCATGAGAATATGACATACAGGCTTCACTTCTCTCCTTGTCTACATTATACATCTTTTATAAAAACCCTGACATAGAGCAGGCTCCAATTCACTGGCATTACCAGTAGAAGAGTTGAGAAGAAAACTTGTATTTCTAGCTCATCCTTTTTGTGTTTGTCTGTTTAATGTAACTGTGCAGAACACTGAACAACACATATCTGTTCTGATAGCACCAACGAAACATCAGTGGCTGCATACATCCTTTAAGAAATACTTTTATTAAGCTTATACTCTGAGAAGTTAAAAGTTCTAGATTGGTTCACTCCATCCGTTCAGTCTCTGGTATGGGTACTCCTCACTGGCTCACAAGATGGTAAAGAAACTAAAAGGGATATAGCAGCATGTGGATGGAGCCAAGCACATAGAGTATCCTCCCCTTGCAACAACCTTCATAAGGAAGAACTAACTGGATGCTTGAGATTAATGTTAACGCATTCCAAGAGCAACACCCAAATACCACATTACTTTCCATTAAGACACACCTTCTAAAGGTTCCACCATTCCTCTCTGTCACTAAATGGGAAAACAAAATTCTGCTAATGAATTCATGGGAACATACCATATATGAATTGTAGCAGTAAGGGGGTCCATGTTAGTCAATTTTCACTAAACTAATCCATAACTAGCTCCAATTCAACATCAGAACATTGTTAGCAACAGAAGACTAGTGTGGAGCATCTGCCATGGTTGCTTCTCATTGCTTTTGTCACTTCCACATGCCATTCATTCATCCACACCCCATCCAGTCACATGCAACTCATTCACATGCCACTTATTCATATACCATTTATTTGCCTATTTGATATTTTTATTGAAATAATCCACTCTTTTAAATACCACAAACTAATTTCCAACATCAATGAAACAAAACATTCTGTGTTAGTTTTGTTTTTGTTTGTTTTTTTTTTTAGACATTTTCTTCATTACTGTCCCCAAAGCCCCTTATACACTCCCCTTGCCCTGCTCCCCAACCCACCCACTCCTGCTACCTGGCCCTGACATTCCCCTGTACTGGGGAATATGATCTTTGCAAGACCAAGGGCCTCTCCTCCCATTGATGGCCAACTAGGCCATCCTCTGCTACATATGCAACTAGAGACACAGCTCTGGGGGTACTGGTTAGTTCATATCATTATTCCTCCTATAGGGTTGCAGACCCATTAAGCTCCTTGAGTACTTTCTCTAGCTCCTTCATTAGGGGCCCCGTGTTCCATCCAATAGATGACTATGAGCATTCATTTCTGTATTTACCAGGCATTGGCAGAGCCTCAAGAGAGAGAGCTATGTCAGGGTGCTGTCAGCAAAATCTTTCTGGCATATGCAATAGTGCCTGAATTTGATTGTATATGGGATGGATCCCCGGGTGGGGCAGTCTCTGGATGGTCTTTACTTCTGTCTTAGCTCCGAACTTTGTCTCTGTAACTCCTTCCATGGGTATTTTATTCCCTATTCTAAGGAGTAAGGTATCCACACTTTGGTGTTCCTTCTTCTTGAGTTTCATGTGTTCTGCAAATTGTATCTCGGGTATTCTAAGTTTCTGGGCTAATATCCACTCATCAGTGAGTAAATATAATGTGAGTTCTTTTGTGATTGGGTTACCTCACACAGGATAATATCCTCCAGATCCATCCATTTACATAAGAATTTCATGAATTCGTTGTTTTTAATTGCTGAGTAGCTCTCCATTGTGTAAATGTACCACATTTTCTGTATCCGTTCCTCTTTTGAGGGACATCTGGGTTCTTTCCACCGTCTAGCTATTATAAATAAGGCTGCTATGAACGTAGTGAAGCATGTGTCCTTATTATAAGTTGGAATATCTTCTGGGTATATGCCCAGGAGAGGAATTGCTGGATCTTCTGATAGTACTATGTCCAATTTTCTGAGGAACTGCCAGACTGATTTCCAGAGTGGTTGTGCCACCAACAATGAAGGAGTGTCTCTCTTTTTCCACATCCTTGCCAGCATCTGCTGTCACCTGAATTTTTGATCTTAGGCATTCTGAGTACTGTGCGGTAGAATCTCAGTGTTGTTTTGATTTGCAATTCCCTGATGATTAAGGATATTGAACATTTTTCAGGTGCTTCTCAGCCATTCTGTATTCCTCAGTTGAGAATTCTTTGTTTAACTCTGTACCCCATATTTTAATAGGGTTATTTTAGTTTTGTTTTTTAATACATGTTCAATGAGTGCTTTAATATTTAAAAATGTGTCCATGGGATGCTACTCTAGTTTCATTTCTGTTATTATGACAAGATACCCTGATGACAAAAAGCAACTTGGAGAAGAAAGAGTTTATTCCACTTAAATTCCAAGCACTGTCCATGACTGAAGGGAAATCAAAGTAGAAACCCAAAGCAGCTACATCCACAGAGAAAAGCAGATAGAAGTGAATGGACCATGCTGGCTGCCTACATCATCCAACTGTTTCCTGTCCAGCATAATTCTGGACTCCTGTCTGGGACATGGTGCTTCCCACAACAGGCTGGGTCTTTCTACATCAATTAACAATCAAGACAATTCCCCACCCACATGGACAAAAGCAAACCCAATTTAGATGATTCTTCACTTGAGACTCTCTTGGCAAGTGATTCTTGGTTATAACAAGTTGGTATCTAAAACTAACCATCATAGTCATTTAGAAAAATCTTATACCACACCATTTCTATAAAGAACATTTAAAAAAAATAATTTGCTTTGCTCCATGGTTTATAGTTTACCTGGCTTAAAAGTTAGAAAATCTACATTCTATCAGCATGCCTCTGTTGTTCCAGTCCTCAGGAGTTTCAGCAGATAAAGATTACAAAACAGCTTCAGAAATGAGAGTGCTAATTTGAGAACAGGCAATGAAACTGTCAACTCCCAGTCTGGCTATGAATTTGAATCAGTGCATCAGAACACTCTGCTCTGCACCAAATGCCTCTGAAGCCAGATAGAGATCCACAATTGTCCTCGGGAGAGTGAGGCCAGAATATGGTAGCATTATGGTGACAGTCACAGAGCATGGTAGCTCCATGATGACAGTCAAGCTTGGCAGGCCTAGAAACAAGAATGCCTGCCTACAAGGTAACTTGAAAACCATTCCTTCAGCCTAAATAAAGCCAAGGCTGGGTTTTTCCTAAAAAATATTTCTTTAATATGCTATGTTACAGAATTAAATATATACTACAGTCAGCAGAGTAAAGCCTCACTGTGGGACAGATTCCTACAACATTAAGGGAATAGAAACTTTGACAGGTGGGCCAGATCTAACCAACTTACAGGAAGAATGAAGACCCTTTCCTGTTTGTCAGATGCGTGCTGCTTTGTTGATTTGAGGATGCAGAAAGGATCACAGAACTCGCAGTTACAGGCAGATTGTTGGAGACCAGGTTGAGAAAACCCAGGCATCTTACAACCCAGGCATCTCACAGCCCAGGCATTTTTACAGCATATAGCTGAGAGCCATATAGTTCTTTGTTTGGAGCCAGTTGCCCCCTCTCCCCTCAAGGCTGTTTCATGGGAATCAGCAAGATTCCAGCCCTAAGCAAACATCAAGGACTGAGGGAGTCTTCTTACATTCTGGAGCTGCCCGGAGCTGTCACCTTGGGCTGTTAGAAGAAACCGGACTCTGAGATAAGCTGCCCAATGTTCTGGAGCAATGACGCCAAGGAGCTGAGATAAATCACTAAAAGTTTCAAACTCACAATTAGCCTTCCCATTTGTCCTTCACTGTGCCTCTTTTGATCACTCCCTAACCCCTCTCTGTATTGTATAAAACCTGAGCCTTTTCCTTTAGTAAATGAGACTATGACAAGCATGCATGGTCTCCGTCTCTTTCTTATTCCCATTTCAATATAGGTTTGGGATCCCCCTAGAGGACCATGGAATAACTGTCCCGAGGGTCGGGATACAAGCAGCCCCTACAAAGTGCAGAAATACACAAAAAAGTGAGTGAGTGAGTGAATGAATGAATGAATGAATGAATGAAGTCTCTCCTGAATCCCTAACTGGGGACAAATCTACTGGATCAGCCCAGTGAGACCTTGTTGGAGTCTTCAGGATGAAGAAGTGTGAGGTAACACATTCATGTACAGCCATTGTGCTTGTGCCAAACTTTCTTGTGAGAAGAAACAAATAGGAAGCAGACACACCAGTGATGTCAAGTGACACTCATGTTAAGAAGAGGCAGCTGATCAGCCATGTATTACCTTATTATCTCAGAAACTGTGGGAATTTTTAGTATTACACATCACATATTTCAACTGATTTCCTCCTAATTTTTTTAAGTTAATATAAGATACATTATGTAACAATTTTAAGTAATCTATATCTAAGCTACCAAAGTTGTGAAATAGTATTGTTTCATTTTTTTCTTTTTTATTAGATAGGTTCTTCATTTACATTTCAAATGTTACCTCCTTTTCTGGTTCCCCCTCTCCCAGAAAGTACTTATTCCATTCTCCCTACTCCTGCTTCTATAAAGGTGTTCCTCCACCCACCCACATATTCCCACTTCCCTGCCCTCAATTCCCCTAAACTGGGGCATCAATCAAGCCTTCATAGAACCAAGGAACTCTCCTCCCACTGATGCATGACAAGGCCACGCTCTACTACACATGCAGCTGGAGCCATGTGTACTCTGTTGTTGATGGCGTAGTCCCTGGGAACTCTGGGGAGTCTGGTTGGTTGATATTGTTGTTCTTCCTGTGGGGTTGCAAACCCCTTCAACTTCTATAGTCCTTTCTCTAACTCCTCTACTGGTGACCCAATGCTCAGTCCAACAGTTAGCATGAGCGTCCACCTCTGTGTTTATAAAGCTCTGGCAGGGCCTCTCAAGAAAAAGGTATATCAAACTCCTTTCAGCATGGACTTCTTGGCATCCACAATAGTGTCTGGGTTTGGTAAATGTATATAGAAGGAATCACCAGATGGGACACTCGGATGGCCTTTCCATCAGTCTCTGCTCTATAATTTATCTTTGTATTTGCTCCTATGAATATTTTGTTCTCCATCCAAGAAGAACAGAAGCACCCACACTTTGGTCTTCCATCTTCTTGAGCTCCATGTGGCCTGTGAATTGTATCTTGGTTATTTGGAGCTTTTGGGATAATATCCACTTATCAGTGAGTGCATACCATGTCTGATGCCTGTTCTTTTGCAATTGTGTTACCTCACTCAGGATGATATTTTCTAGTTCTATCCATTTGCCTAAGAACCCATCATTTTTAATAGCTGAGTAGTACTCCATTGTGTAAATGTAACACATTTTCTGTATCCATTCCTCTGTTGAGGGACATCTGGGTTTTTCGCAACTCCTGGCTATTATAAATAAGGCTGCTATGAACATGTGTCTTTATTTCATGTTGGAGAATCTTCTGGGTATATGCCCAGGGGTGGTATAGCTGGGTCTTCAGTTAGTACTATGTCCAACTTTCTGAGGAACCTCCAGACTGATTTACAGAGTGGTTGTACCAACTTGCAATCTCAACAGCAATGGAGGAGTGTTCCCTTTTCTCCACATCCTCACCAGCTTCTGCTGTCACCGGAGTTTTTTATTTTAGCCATTCTGACTGGTGTAAGGTGTTGTTTTGATTTGCATTTCCCCGATGGCTAAGGATGTTGAACTTTTCTTTAGGTGCTTCTCAGCCATTCAATATTCCTCAGTTGAAAATTCTTTGTTTAGCTCTGTACCCCATTTTTAATAGGCTTATTTGATTCTCCAGAGTCTAACTTCTTGAGTTCTTTTTATTTATTGGATAATGGCCCTCTATCTCATGTAGGATTGGTAAAGATCTTTCCCAATCTGTTGGTTGCCTTTTTGTCCTGTTGACAGTGTCCTTTGCCTTACAGAAGCTTGGCAATTTTATGAGGTCCATTTGTGAATTCTTGATCTTAGAGCATAAGCCACTGGTATTCTGTTCAGGAATTTCTCTCCTGTGCCCTTGTGTTGGAGGCTTTTCCCCACTTTGTCCTCTATAAGTTTCAGTATATCTGGTTTTATGTGGAGGTCCTTTATACACTTGGACTTGAGCTTTGTACAAGGAGATAAGAATGGATCAATTTGCATTTTTCTACATGCTGACTACCAGTTGAACCAGCACCAATTGTTAAAAACACTGTCTTTTTTCCACTAGATGGTTTTTAGCACTTTTGTCAAAGATCAAGTGACCATATGTTTGTGGGTTCATTTCTGGGTCTTCAATTTTATTGCATTGATCTTCCTACCTGACTCTGTACCCATACCATGCAGTTTATAATCACAATTGCTCTGTAATACAGCTTGAGGTCAGGGATGATGATTATAATAGAAGTCCTTTTATTGTTGAGAATATTTTTGATTATCCTGGGTTTTTTGTTATTCCAAATGAATTTAGAAATTACTCTTTCTATGGAACACAGGGCCCCCAATGGAGGAGCTAGAGAAAGTACCCAAGGTGTTGTAGTGGGCTGCAACCCTGTAGGTGNAACAACAATATGAACTNACCAGTANNCCCTNAGCTCGNGTCTCTAGCTGCATATNTAGCNGAAGATGGCCTAATNGGCCATCATTGGGAAGAGAGGCCCCTTGGTCTTGTAAACTTTATATGACCCAGCACAGGGGAAGGCCAGGGCCAAGTAGTGGGAGTGGGTAGGTAGGGGAGCAGGGACAGGGGGTATAGGGAACTTTTGGGAGAGCATTTGAAATGTAAATAAAGAAAATAATAATAAATAAAAAATAAATAAAGAAAAGAAAAGAAATTACTCTTTCTAACTCTATAAAGAATTGATGTGGAATTTTGGTGGGGATTGCAGTGAATCTGCACATTGCTTTCATCAAGATGGCCATTTTTACTATATTAATCCTGCCAATCCATGAACATGGGAGATCTTTCCATCTTCTGAGGTCTTCTTCGATTTCTTTCTTCAGAGTCTTGAAGATCTTGTCATATAGATCTTTCATTTGCTTGGGTAGAGTCTGACCAAGGTGTGTAACATTATTTGTGACTATTGTGAAGGATATCATTTCACTAATTTCTTTCTCAGTCTGTTTATCCCTTGAATAGGGGCAGGCTACTGATTTGTTTGAGTTAATTTTATATCCAGCCATTTTGCTGAAGTTTTTTTCAGCTGTAGGACTTCTCTGGTGGAATTTTTTGGATCACTTAAGTATACTATCTTATCATCTGCAAATCATGATATTTTGACTCCTTCCTTTCTAATTTGTAGCCTTTTGATCTCCCTTTGTTTCCTAATTGCTCTAGGTAGGACTTAAAGTATTATATTGAATAGGTAGGGGAGAGTGGGCAGCCTTGTCTAGTCCCTGATTTTAGTGGGATTGCTTCAAGTTTCTCTCCATTTAGTTTGATGTTTGCTAGTAGTTTGCTGTATATTGCTTTTACTATGTTTAGGTATGGGATTTGAATTCCTGATCTTTCCAAGACTTTTAACATGAAGATATGCTGAATTTTGTCAAATGAATTTTTTTAGCATCTAATGAAATGATCATGTGGTTTTTTTTCTTTGAGTTTGTTTATGTAGTGGATTACATTGATGGGTTTCCATATATTGTACCATCCCTGGGCTGAAGCCTACTTGATTCTGGTAGATGATTATTTCTATGTGTTCTTGGATTCAGTTGGCAAGAATTTTATTGACTATTTTTGATCAATCTTCATAAGGGAGATTGATCTGAGTTTTCTTTCTATGTTTGGTCTTTGTGTGGTTTAGGTATAAGCATAATTGTGGCTTCATAGAACGAACGAGTAGTATTCCTTCTGTTTCTATTCTGTGGAATAGTTTGAAGAGTATTGGTATTAGATTTTTTTAAGGTCTGATAGAATTCTCCACTAGACCCATCTGGGCCTGGGCTTTTTTTTTTCCTTTCCTTTGGGAGATTACTAATGACTACTTCTATTTCTTTAGGGGTTATGGGACTGTTTAGGTGGTTTATCTCTTCCTGTTTTAACTTTGGCACCTGGTATGTGTCTAGAAAATTGTTCACTTCATCCATATTTTCCAATTTAGTGGAATATAAACCTTTATAGCAGGATATGATAATTTTTTGGATTTCCATGTTTTCCGTTGTTATATCTCTCTTTACTTTTCTGATTTTATTACTGTCTCTGTGCCCTCTGTTTAGTCTGGCTAAGGGTTTATATATCTTGTTGATTTTATCAAAGAACTAGCTTCTGGTTTGGTTGATTCATTGTATAGTTCTTTTTGTTTCTATTTGATTGATTTCAGCCCTGAGTTTGATTATTTCCCGCTGTCTACTCCTCTTGGGTATATTTGTTTCTTTTTGTTCTAGAGCTTTCAGGTGTGTTGTCAAGCTGCTAGTGTAATCTTTCTCCAGTTTCTTTTTGGAGGCACTCAGAGCTGAGTTTTCCTCTTACCATTGCTTTCATTGTGTCCCATAAGTTTTGGTATGATGTGTCTTCATTTTTATTAAATTCTAAAAAGTATTTAATTTCTTTCTTTTTAAAATTTTATTTTATTTTTAATTTATGTTTTACACTCCATACACCATCCCCTTTTCCCCATCAACCCTCAGTCTGCTTCACATCGCACACCTCCTCCCTACTCTGTCTCCATATGGATACTGCCATCCCCTACCCCACCTGACCTCTAAACTCCCTGGGGCCTCCAGTCTCTTGAGGGTTAGGTACAACATCTCTAAGTGAACAGAGACCCAGAAGTCCTCTACTGTATGTGTGATGGGGGCCTCATATCAGCTGGTGTATGCTGTCTGTTTGGTGGTTTAGTGTTTGAGAGATCTCTGGTGTCCAGATTAATTGAGACTGCTAGTCCTGCTGCAACATTGTTCTTCTCCTCACTTTTTTAAACCTTCCCTAATTCAACAACAGGGGTCAGCTGCTTCTGTCCATTGGTTGGGCACAAATATCTACATCTGACTCTTTTAGCTGCTTGTTGGGTCTTTTGGAGAGCAGTCATGATGGATCACTTTTTCTGAGTGCTCCATAGCCTCAGTAATAGTGTCATGCCTTGGGACCTCCTCTTGAGGACCACTTTGGTCCTGTCACTGGACCTTCTTTTCCTCAGGTTCCTCTTCATTTCCATCCATGTAATTCTTTTAGACAGGAACAATTATGGGTCAGAGATGTGGCTGTGGGACGGCAACACTTGATATCCCCCTCACTTGATATCCTGTCTTCCTGCTGGAGGTGGGCTCTATGAGTTACCTCTTCCTACTGTTGGGCATTTCATCTAAGGTCCCTCCCTTTGAGTCCTGGGAGTATCTCACCTCCCAGGTCTCTGGGGCATTCTGGGGCATCCCCCCACCTCCTATTCCCTGAGGTTGCCTGTTTTCATTCTTTCTGCTGGTCCCCAGGGCTTCAGTCCTTTTCCCTCACCCAATACCAGATCAGGTTTCCCTGTCTGCCTCTTCCCTCCAGTATCCTGTCCACTTTCTATTTGTTTGTTGACCAAGTTACCATGGAGTAGAGCATTGTTCAGCTTCCATGTGTATGTGTGTATTGCATTATTTTTGTTGTAGTCTAATATCAGGTTAGTCTGTGGTGATCTGATAGGGTGCATGGAATTATTTTGATCTTCTTGTATATGTTGAAGCCTGTTTTTTGACCAATTATATGGCCAATTTTGGAGAAGGTACCACGAGGTGCTTAGAATAGGTTTTTTTTTTTTTTTTTTTTTTTTTTTTTTTTTTTTTGCTTTAGGATGAAATGTTCTATAAATATTTGTTAGATTCACTTGGTTCATAACTTATATTAGTTTCACTGCCTCTCTGTTTAATTTCTGCTTCCATGATCTGTCCATTGCAGAGAGTGGGGCATTGAAGTCTCCCACTATTTTTGTGTGGGGTATGATGTGTGCTTTGAGCTTTAAAAAAGTTTCTTTTATGTATGTGGGTGCCCTTGCATTTGGAGCATAGATTTACAGTATTGAGAGTTTTTTTCTTGGTAGATTTTTCCTTTGACAAGTATGAAGTGTCCTTTGTTATCCTTTTGGATAACTTTTGGCTGAAAGTTGATATTATTCTATTTTAGAATGGCTACTCCAGCTTGTTTCTTAGGACCATTTGCTTGAAAAATTGTTTTCCTAGCCAGCTATTGGATAGAACACAGGGTCCCCAATGGTGGAGCTAGAGAAAGTACCCAAGGAGCTGAAGGGGGCTGCAACCCTGTAGGTGGAACAACAATATGAACTAACCAATACCCCCTGAGCTTGTGTCTCTAGCTGCATATGTAGCAGAAGATGGCCTAAATCAGCGATCACTGGGAAGAGAGGCCCCTTGGTCTTGCAAACTTTATATGACCCAGCACAAGGGAAGGCCTGGGCCAAGTAGTGGGAGTGGGTGGGTAGGGGAGCAGGGGCGGGGGGGTATAGGGAACTTTCGGGATAGCATTTGTAATGTAAATAAAGAAAATAATAATAATAACTGCAAAAAATAATTAATTAATAAAAAGAAAATTTCTCAGGTTAAAAAAAAAAAGAAAAAAGAAAAATTGTTTTCCAACCTTTTACTCTGAGGTGGTGTCTGTCTTTGTCACTGAGGTGCATTTCCTATATGCAGCAAAATCCTGGGTCCTGTTTAGGTAACCTGTCTGTTAGTCTACATCTTTTTTAATGGGAAATTGAGTCCATTGATGTTTCGAGATATTAAGGAAAAGTCATTGTTGCTTCCTTTTATTTTTTTTTTTTTGTTAGAGGTAGAATTATGTTTGTGTGGCTATCTTTTTTAGGTTTGTTGAGAGATTACTTTCTCGCTTTTTCTAGGGTGTAGTTTCCCTCCTTGTGTTGGAGTTTTCCATCTATTATCATTTGTATGACTAGATTTGTGGAAAGATATTGTGTAAATTTGCCATGGAGTATCTTATTTTCTCTGTCTATGGTAATTGAGAGTTTTTGCTGGGTATAGTAGCCTGGGCTGGCATTTGTGTTCTCTTAGGGGCTGTATGACATCTGCCCAGGATCTTCTGGCTTTCATAGTCCCTGGTCTCTGATGCGAAGTCTCGTGTAATTCTGATAGGTCTGCCTTTATATATTACTTGACCTTTTTTCCCTTTCTGCTATTAATATTCATTCTTTGTTTAGTGCATTTCATGTTTTGTTTATTATGTTATGGGAGAAATTTTATCTGATCCAGTCTATTTGAAGTTCTGTAGGCTTCTTGTATATTCATGGGCATCTCTATCTTTAGGTTAGGGAAGTTTTCTTCTATAATTTTGTTGAAGATGTTTACTTGCCCTTTAATTTGGAAATCTTCATTCTCATCTATATCTATTACTTTAGGTTTGGTCTTCTCATTGTGTCCTGGATTTCCTGGATGTTTTGGGTTAGGAGCATTTTGCATTTTTTTTTGACTGCTGTGTCAATATTTTCTATGGTATCTTCTGCACCTGAGATTCTCTCTTCTATCTCTTGTATTCTGTTGGTGATTCTATGCCTCCTGATCTCTTTCCTAGGTTTTCTAACTTCAGGTTGTCTCCCTTTGTGATTTCTTTACTGCTTCTATTTATATTTTTAGATCTTGGGTGGTTTGGTTAATTTGCCTATTTGTGCTTTCCTGTAACTCTCTAAGGGATGTTTGTGTTTCTTCTTAAGCACTTCTGTTTACCTGTGTTCTCCTGTATTTCTTTAAGGGAGTTATTTATGTCCTTCTTGAAGTCCTAAATCCTCTTCATGAGAAGAAATTTTAGATTCAAGTCTTGCTTTTCTGGTGTGGTTGCGTATCTATGATTTGCTATGGTGGGAGTATTGGGTTCTGATGATGCCAAGTAGCCTTAGTTTCTGTTTCTTATATTCTTAAGCTTAAGACATCTGTTTATCTCTAGTGCTACCTGCCCTCACTACATCTGACTGAAGCCTGTCCTTCCTGTCATCCTGGTTGTGTCAGATCTCCTCAGAGTTCAGCTATCTCTGTGATCCTGTGATTCCAGAATCTTATGATCCTGAGATTTTGGATGTGTCAGAGTTCCTAGGTATCAAGCTTCCTCCTTGTCCCTGAGAACCTGGTGTGATCAAGCTCCTGCGATCCTGGAATCCTGAGATCCTATGATCCTGGGTGTTCTTGAGCACCTGGGAATGGATCCTCTTCTGGGTGCAGTGGAACTGGCTACAGAGTTAGCACCCCATGAAATAATATTTTTAAGCAAATAAACTACTAGACTTTCAAACTACTGACTTCATTTTCTGGGTAAGACTTCCTCAGGGCTGGATTAAAGAAGCATGCATTTTTGTTTCAGGAAAAAAGGCACTGTGAACTTGGAAATGTCTTATGTCCAATCAAAGACTGAGAGCTGGCTTCCCACAGACAACAGCCTATCTCAGCATTTCCTCCTGGCTAGGAATGGGAGATGTGTTCACCCTAGCCTTGCTGCTCTCCCTGTGCATCTGTCTCCACACCAACATGAGAAACTCCAAGTATCTGCCTGTGTTGAGGTGAATGTCCCTTCCACACACTGAGCTGCAGCAATTACTCAGTGGTAATTCCCAGGTCATCTCCAGTAAAAGCACTCAGGTAGACTGGCAGGTGGCAGCACTTCGGGTGCTTTGGGTAGGAGATGAAGACTTTGTGAGTTTATCCTCCCCACCAAACATGTTCACAAATTGAGCATAAGCACAGGAATCATTACAAGCACACATGGACCTGGCTTAAAAACTGAGAACCAAGAGGACATGACACAGGAAAACTGCTTTCTCTGTGTGTTCAATGTCCACAGATGCAATGAGACCATGGATCAAGAATAGAAGAAAAATGTATCAGAGATGAGCAATAGACTTTCTTACTTGCCAATATTGTCTAACAATATGACACCTGTTGAGTGTTTCCATTGTCCTGGCCATTGTTAAGCTACTCAGAGAGGAGCAAGAGTGTAACCAGGGATGTCAGCTACATGCAGAATCCATGCTATCTTAAAGTGTAAGCAGATCCATGGAGTTTTGGATCTGCTGGGGTTCATCTCCCACAAGTCTGAGAGATGACTGTAATATGATATAAACTGATGGGTCAAGCATGGCATGGTGGTATATGTCTTTACTCCTAGCACTGGAAAGACAGAAAAAGGTGGAGGCAGGTTTCTGTGTGTCTGGAGCCAACCTAGTCTATATACCAAGTTCCAAACCAGAAAGTTCTTAAAACAAACAAGCAAACAAACAAACAAAAGCAGATGAGAGATTCTGTTCTCCAGCCTCTGAGTACTACTCACATGAGACCATACAAATGGTAATGTTAATAGCAATGACTATAACAATAACTTTCATATTTGTTAACTCAGCCATCTCAACAACCTTGCAAAGAGGGTATTACTAGTAGGTAAGGATACTAGACAAAGTCGGGTTTTGTTGTAAGGATAACATCACATATAAATGAACAAGGTGGGATTAGGTAGTCTGTATCTAGAATCTGCACTAATAACCACCTCATCAAACGGCCCAACCCAGAAGCCACATGAGCGACTTAAACACTAGAATGAATGAGGATAGCTTAACACCAGGATGTTGTGTCACTATCACAGAGAAATACGAGAGGATAAGCAGTGGATTCGCTCAGTCTAAGTGGCTGGGCAGCATCCCTGAGGAACAACAGAAGCAGACATAGTGGTAGTGAGTCTGGAAGGAAGCTGAACAGAGCTGAGCAGGAGAACCAGTTCAAATCAGCTTAACAAGCCATGTAACCCTGGAGCACACTCACCTGACTGCCCACATAGAAACTTTAATCACAGACCACAGCCAGCCAGAGCATAACTTCAAGAATTATTTGTAAGAACTAGCCTAAATGTTTTCTTCTAGCATAATTTTGTCATTAGCTAGTCACACCTTTCAACACAGAGAAGAATTAAATGCAGAAAGAAATGCAGAAAGATTTAAAGAACACAAGCCAAAACATTATTTCTTAATTTATACATATTTTGTATATATGAGAATTTATAATAAACAGAATTTGGTGTATTAAAGTAATAACTTTGACTTGTCATTTCAACTAAAAAATTAATGTATACTAAGTTATTGGCTTGCAAACTTTAATTTTTATAAAAAATTATAGCTTTGAAATGAGTAAATAAATATTTTAACAAATAATATTCTCCCAATCTTCTAATTTCTTACTGCAACCTTGTTTTCTATCCCAGGATGAAATATTAAGATTTTATTAATATACTCATAGACTAATAATTTTAAATTAAGATCTTACTAGATTATTCTGAACTATTAGGTCACTAAATAATGTTTGAGAGTTATAATACATAAAAATTTAAGTTATTGGATTCATACATACTTAACTGAGATACTTAAGAAAAATAGCATATATTAAATTCATAGATTCAGTTTTAAAATATTTAAATGAGTTTAATTAAGAGATTTTAAATTTTTTGCAATAATATATGCTTATGATATTGATTCTTCATACACATTCAGGGAATTTTTATCTCCAAACTAGTAATGAGGATGAGATGACATATCATTGTTGACTTTTGCCTCCAGGAATGTTTCAATTGTTGTAAGATGGCTAAGGCTTGGAGTAGAAGCAAGGTCAGAAAAAAGTAGCTGATGTTTGGAAGTCAATTGGGGACAAGGCATGTCCAGGAAAGCCACCTGTTCTGTCTCAGGCCAAAACAGCTGTAAGAAATGCAGTGGCTGTCATTGACAAATTAGAGCAGCAGTTCTCAACCTGTGGGTCTCATCGAACAAGCCTTTCACAGGAGTCGTATATCAGATATCCACTTTATGATTCATAACAGTTAAAATTGCAGTTATGTAGTAGCAACAAAATAATTTTATTTCTGGGGGTCACCACAACATGAGACACTGTATCAAAGCATCACAGTTTTGGGAAATCTGAGAACCACTGCACTAGAGTTTTGGGGACTTATTTGTTACTGCAGCATAACAGAGCCTAGTGAGATGTAGTGAGGGCTACAGTAGGCATACAAAGCCCCTTTTCAATGGTTTCTTTTAATCAACAACATTTAATAATAGATATTTAAAATCCAAACTACAAATGTTAATGAAAACTAAGTATTTAAATATACAGCTCTAATAAACTTATCATTAATGCATCACCTCTCATTTTCTATGAAAAATTTCAAGCCTACAGGAAAAACCACAAGATATTACATTGAGTCTACAATTAAGGTTTACCATGTTTTCTCTCTGCTGGTAAGTGTCACACTATTCGAAGGTGCTATCCTAGCTGCTGGGAGAGAAAAAATACCTACCATCTTACCCAGATCTGAATCCTGTGAGTGTCAGTAATAACTCACATATCAAGCTGTGCTCACTGGTGGAACAACAGCATGGATATTATGTAGGTGACCAACTGATTTCGTAT
The DNA here is from genome assembly GCF_900095145.1 of Mus pahari. Classification (NCBI taxonomy): domain Eukaryota; kingdom Metazoa; phylum Chordata; class Mammalia; order Rodentia; family Muridae; genus Mus; species Mus pahari. Next base: position 7,051,937 of record NC_034597.1, on the reverse strand, counting down.
TGGATTCATAGACCCAAGAGAGGAGACACATACATGGGCATGTGGCTGTAAAGGGAGTGGGAGAAAACTCTGCATCCCGCCAGTGTTCCAGTGCTCTGGGCTGGCAGGCTTGGGAGGACTGCCGCACATTTTCCATGCGGCCTGGGTGGGTATCTGGCTGTGGGAAGCTACAGACCCAGCCTGTGGGGGTTGGACAAAGGGCAGTCCAAGGTCTCTGGGCCTCATGGAGGCCCGAAATAACAGGTTCTCAGTCTCGGGCATCCCAGATACCACTGGACACCACTGAAGAGCTGAGAACAAGGAAGAGCTGAGAACAAAATGGAGGCCCTGGGGTGGCTAGGTCATCCTCAGGCCTAAAGGGAGGAGAGGGCAGGGAGAGAGGGGTTGCTGGGTGGCTCCCAAATGGGTGAGAGTTCTTGGTCCAGTCTGTGGCTAGAGTACAGGAAGGCCTTCTGGCAGGAGGTTAGATGCAGCTTTTTAAAGGAAAGCCTATCCCATTATTTAAGCACAGTGGACCTTGATGAGCAGAAATAGTCTATGGTTTTAGAGCTTTATTGTAGAAAGGCAGAGAGAAAGAGAGAAGGTAGAAAGGGGGAAAGAGGCCAGCCATGGCCATGTGAAGAGAGGAGAAAAGGGAGAGAGAGAAGGAAGGCTAGAGATGAGAGTAAGAAAGGTGAGAGCTTAAAGAGAGAAAGGAGGGGCCAAGCAGCCCCTTTTATGGTGGGCTGGGCTACCTTGCTGTTGCCAGGTAACTGTGGGGAGGAGCATACCTGGCTATTGTCAGGTAACTGTGGGGGTGGAGTCTAGTCAGAATGCCAGAAGCTTGGGACATTGTTCGCATGACTTATTGTCAATGAATTATGGAGTTGGGGGCTCTGTGGTGTCAGGCACCTGACTCTGGGAATGTGGCTCACTGCTCTGTCCCTTGTAGAGTTTCCAACTGGGTCTTTACTGGGTCACTGGAGCAAGCCTCATTCAACCAAAACAGTCTGCCTTTCATGGTCCCACAGAACTACTTTTAAACACTTGGGTTTGTAACCCAAATTAGTGCTGCTTGAACCTTGTCGGAAAAGGTTCATCTTGCGGTAGGTGGTAGCAGTTATGGAAAAGACTCGAGTTGTTGAAAAGCTAAGAATAAGGTGGAGTCTCAGTCTCTAGGGAGTCATCCATACAATCCCTGTAAGTTTGGGGAACATCGAGTGAGAAGAAGCAGAGAGAGACTGAGAGGGAAAGGAAAGAAAAAGAATGAGCTGAAGGATGAGGCTTCCAGACTTGTAATGGTTGTGGCCCTCATGAACCCATTGCAGCCGTGGTTACACAGGGCCTGCACACATTTGGATCTGTCCGTCTTTCACCTTGGATGGACTCGGGAGGGGCTGCAGATCGTTAATGTTTACTCCAGGGAGGGGTGTCAGTTTCTGCAGTGTTGCAGCTAATAAATTGCCCATGTTCCAGCAAATGGCATCTCACCCATGCTCATGTGGGTAACACCAATTAAAACCAGACACACAGACACACACACACACACCACACAGACACACACACACCACACACACAGACACACAGACACACACACACAGACACACAGACACACAGACACACACACACACACACACACACACACACACACACACAGCAGGGGCTTGCATAAAAGTAGAAGGACTTGTTAGAAGGAAGAAGGGTTTCAGTGGGGAAAGAAGGGAGATAAAATACGATTGTAAAAAGACTAAAAATCACTGAAATTCACTATATACACGTATGAGACCAACAAAACATAAAAATAAAAAGTAACCATGTTTGCATTATCAAATGTCTACTTTTATCCCCAGCTCACTATAAACAGTATATCTTATCTTTTATAAATTCAGTGTAAACTATATCAGTGTGTTTTATCATAAATGCTTACAGTGTATATGATTAAAGTATTTAACACATTTTAGATAAAATTCATATGCAAGAATTTTAGTGTGAGATATAAGAACTCCTGCTTTTTACCAACACATGCACACTGTGTAACCCAAAATCCTACTGAGATTTAGAATGTTTCTGTCATCACAAAAAGTCTCTGCAGCCTCTTCCCAGGCATCTCTCAACACACAGGCACCCAACCAACACATGAACACCCTACACACACAGTCACTGACACACACATAGCACATACACACATAGGCACATATGAGCACACAGGCACCCTACACACAGACACACAGAAGCATCACACACACACACACACATACATATAGGCACCACCTTCCTACACACAGGAATTCCACTGTCACCTACACACAAAGGTACTCCCACACATACACAGTCTCTTAGACATGAACACACACACATACATACAGAGGCATACACATACATACAACTCTCCACCCAGGAGATCACACACACATTTACACACACACACACACATGAACCTGACATACATATACAGGTATCACCTTTCTATACTCAGGCAGCCCCCCTAAACACACAGGTACATTACATACCCAGACACATACATACACACAGAGACACAGGTAACTGCTACATAAATAGGCAAAACACACAGGTAACACACACACAAGCACCTTAAACACATACAGGTGCCACCCTCCTACACACAGGAAACTTATTCCCCACAGGCATCTATACACACAAAAGCACACTCACACAGACCCCCCCCACTTGCACATAAAAACACTACTCTCCTACATACAGGCACCTACATACACAAAAGCACTCTTATACACACAGTTCCTTACACACACACACACACACACACACACACACACACACACACACACACTGGCAGCAGCCATTGTTCTGAACCTTTCCAGCATGATTTTCATTTGCCTTTTTAGAGTTTCACAGAAATAAGATCTTATGCCACTTATTCATTTGTGCAAGATTTCGTTCATTCAGCAAAATATTTTGGGAATTCATCAATATTGTCACATGTATTTATGGTTTGTTCCTGGGCCTTGTTTCAACTGAAACAGGGCTATTGCCATAGGATTGTCCAAGAAATGAAGTTCATGCTCCACTTGAAGTGGGGTGGTGTGCCTGCCCATCCTGAATCTAGTATGACTATTGTTGTGGAAGTATTCTGTGGATTATACTTGCATTAATCTGGAAAATACATGGACATGGGATTGCTGGTCCGGGGGCACATGCTTATTTCTATAATAAATGTCTAGACATTTTCTAACAACAGTTGTACCATTTTATAGTCTAACCAGTGAAAAATCATCCAATTTTATGATCTTTCCATTTTAGCCTGAGAAGTGCAGTAGAATCTCATTACTCTTTTGCTTTGCTTTGCTTTGCTTTGCTTTGCTTTGCTTTGCTTTGCTGGGCTGGGCTGGGCTGGGCTGGGCTGGGCTGGGCTGGGCTGNGCTTTGCTTTGCTTTGCTTTGCTTTGCTTTGCTTTGCTTTGCTTTGCTTTGCTTTGCTTTGCTTTGCTTTGCTTTGCTTTGCTTCGCTTCGCTTCGCTTCGCTTCGCTTCGCTGTGCTGTGCTGTGCTGTGCTGTGCTGTGCTGTGCTGTGCTGTGCTGTGCTGTGCTGTGCTGTGCTGTGCTTCACTTCACTTTGCTTTGCTTTTTGTGGCTAAAAATACTGTTTCCCTTTGAGAAACTTGCTGTTCAAATAGTTGGCACCTTTTTCTAAATTGGGGGTTAGCTATTTTGGTATTAACTTGTAGCAATTCACTTTATATAAAGAATGTGACCACTTTATCAGATATATATTTGGAAAATATTTTCTCTCAAATAATACTTTATCTCCTCACTTTTTCATTTCCTTTATGGGGACAATCAGACATCAGAAATTTTAATTCACCATTTCTCATTTTATGTTATCTCATTCTCTAAAGAGAAACCATGAAGATGGCCTAGTGCTTTCTACTGAAGAGCTTTGTGGGATGCTAGAATGATGGATATGTGCCTACCTCTAATTGACTCTACTTGGTGTATTAGTGGGCAGTGGTCATCTTTCACAGGCAGAGTGCCTTCCTTTGGCTTGACCCAAACAACAGTGGTCATATCCTAGCTGCTGCAGCTAGGGCTACAAATTCAGCAAAGAAACAAAATCATACCTCTGGGGTAGGATATGTTGTGTCTGCATCCATTCAGTCACATCCCTGGGGTTGCACATGGTGTGTCTGCGTCCACTCAGACACAAGAGTTCTACACAAATTTTACTTGAACCTGAGGGACCCTTGCTGAGGAAAACCAGAAAACTCATTCAATTCTGAACAATCCTCCACATCACATTGTAGTGCCTGGAATCCACCTGTTACACAAACAAATTGTGATCCATTCCCTATCCTTTTTATGAGAGATGGGGTTGGGTTTTTGAAGCTTAGACAGTAAGCCTGTTTGTTACTAAAAAGAGATAAAATCCTACAGGTATATTTCTAGTTCCCCCAAGGAGGGACAAAATGATGCAGGCCCTGACCCAGGGCTGGTGGTGACAACAGATGTCTTCAGAGGTTAGGTCTACACTTGGAAGTCAGGCTGCTTTTTCTATGCTGAGCTGGACTAGTAACTATCTTCTGGCAGTTAAAGAAGAGAAAACTCTTTGTAGGAATTCAGTTCTAACACAAACTGACTTTCTGCAGGACACATTTCATAAAAGCTGTCCTTGGTGAGCACCCCACTGTGTTCTTTTTATCTTGCTTGGCCTCCTGTAATTGTTGCCTCTGACTATTGTACACTCTGCACTACAGGCATCAGTAAGTGCAGAAAAACATTGCGGCATTTAAAAATTAAGATTATGTAATACTGTGTTCTTCAGAGTGTTTTCCATAGAAGTTTGTATCTTTGAAGGTAAACTAAGTACTCACGCAAATTTAAGAATATTAACTAAATTAGAAAAACAAGTCTTGTTTATTACAGTATACCCAATATACTGGACAAAGAGATATAGACCATGCACTTTCTTAGTTTTATCATGTATTTGATGTATTTGATCATGTGTATATTTCAGTTTGAAGACAAAATGTTTGTGGAAACATTGGTCATCGTTCCTTTAGGAAGTGAGTTTCAGCTTGCAGGAGGGAGGAAGATCTCAGGAGCACTGTGCTATGGTCACCCATGTGTGTCAAAACGTAATCAAAATGGCTCTTGTGAATCTTTAGGCTGATATCAGAATCTCATTTTAAAATGTTTTGGGCAACAACTCCCTCTTTATCACCTCAGAGCTCCCTTGTGACAAACCTCTAGCTACTCATTGGATCAATATACCAAATAGGAGATATTTCATTATGGTAGCTATCCAACAGATCAATTTAAAAACTACCTGGAGATTTGAGAGGGAGTAATGTACAAAATGAATTGGCCATACATCTAAATAAGTAGGAGAATCCATTTTATCTGTTTAACCTGGTAACCCTTTCTGGTATTATGTAGTTGGAAAAATCTACCAGGAAAAAAGACACAATCAGAAATGTGGATCAAATAATATTGAGCTGGAAAGAATCATGAAACAGAAAGATCTTCAGACTTGAATATGAGTCAAAGTGCAGTTTATAAAGATTACAATGTACCCTGTAAATACAGACAGTTGAGATTACGACTTAAATATTGAATAATGATTATAACTACCCCAGGATCTGTTAAGAATGCAGATCCAGGTCTCACTCCCAGTGAACCTGATTTAGATCTGGGATGCAGGCTTTGAATCTGTGTCTTTATACATAATGCTTTGGTCTAAGCCTTATGAAATAGGGATGCAGTCTTCATGTTCCTCAAAATCATAACAAAAGAAACTTGAGCCATCAAGGCCCACTACGGAGCTAAGACCTGTACCCTTGATTCTCAGGTAAGCATGAGACACCAAATCTTTTGGGTTCAGACTTTATCCTAGAGAACCTGACCTAAGGTTGAACCCATGTTAATTAATAGGCCAGTGCCTAGCACCAGTTTCCAGGTTACCCCCAACAAGACCTATGTCTAACACCAGTTTCCAGGTTATTCCTCAACAAATCTACTACATCTCCAGGTTACAAACCTACCCTTGACACTTCACTTCCTAACAACCACCAATTAGAAGGAAAGCAGAAGCTAAGTTTATGGTTTGGCTCCAGCACCAGCCAATTATGTTAAAGGCCATAATGGCACCCAAATCAGATGTGTACCAGGCTATTTACAACCTTCTTGCCTCTATAAATGCTTGCCTAAAACTGGGATCAGCTCTCCACCCTGTTCTCCTACATCAGAGATGGTGGTATGGCCCAAGCTTGAGCGTGAATAAAGAGACCCTAATGAGATTGCATAAGAATCAACTCCTTGCTGATCCTCTTAGGGTTCACAAATTTTTGTTTCACAACAAGCACTATCTTGCCATCACCAATCCTGGATTTGGAGCAGTTAATAAACACAAGAGGCTTTTGAGCTTTCCTTATATCAGAGCTGGGTTCTCCTGTAGGTTAGAATGACTGAAACTGCTTAAGATCTTGAAAGTGGGGTTTGTGTGGAGAAGGATATGATGGCCAGCCCTGTCCCTCCAGGAAATGAGTCACTCCACACAGGGCTAGTCAGCTTGATAGGAGCAGTTTCTGTACATAGTTGTTAGTATATTCAAGTAGATAAGGTTCTTAATACCACATTATTAAGAACTTGTTTGCCTGGTGTTCTTGTTTTAAGTTATAAGAAAATGAATTAAACATCTAGCTCATCACAAATGTGCTGCTGGAGTCAACTGAAACTCAAGGTGTTAGGCATGACTTTGAGGAGGTTTTCGTAATCAGATTATTTGATGCAGGAAGTCATGTATACCCTTAATCGTGGCCATAACTTCTAGTAGCAGCTCACATAAAAGGTTATAGAAAGAAATTTTGCATTGTGCCTGCTTGCCATCGCCCTCACTGGAAAGCTCATCCACCCTGTTGCTGAGGTATCCCTTCATTGCTGTTGGAACCAAGGAGTTTGAAATATCAGTATAGACTGAAGACCATCATTTTTCTATGAGGCATCCAGGACTCCAGCACTAGGAGCAACTAAGACACCATGCCTCATAATTGAACTACATGATGCTAGGCCTTCCCAATGGTGGAATCCTAGAACCACAGTCATACACAGACACACCACACACACACACACACACACACACACACACACCACACACACACACACACACACACCACACACACACA
>NC_034597.1:7014524-7044372 GCF_900095145.1 Mus pahari | reverse complement strand
CACACACACACACACACGCATTTCAACTTTCTGATCTTGACAGATACTTCCTTTTTTTAAGTTTTAAACAAAATTTTAATTAGATATTTTCTTCATTTACATTTCGAATGCTATCCCGAAAGTCCACTATACCTTCCGCCCACTCTGCTCCCCAACCCACCCACTCTTGCTTCCTATCACTGGCATTCCCCTGTACTGGGGCATATAATCTTTGCAAGACCAAGGGCCTCTCCTTCCAATGATGGACAACTAGGCCATTTTCTGCTACATATGCAGCTAGAGACAAAAGCTCCGGGGGTGCTGGTTAGTTCATATTATTGTTCCTACTATAGGGTTACAGACCCCTTCAGCTCCTTGGGAACTTTCTCTAGCTTATCCATTGGAGGCCCTGTGTTCCATCTAATAGANGACTGTGAGCATCCATTTCTGTATTTGCCACGAAGTGGCATAGTCTCACAAGAGACAGCTATATCAGGGTCCTGTCAGCAAAATCTTGCAAGCATATGCAATAGTGTCTGCATTTGGTGGGTGATTATGGGATGGATCCCTGGGTGGGACAGACTCTGTATGGTCCTTACTTCTGTCTCAGATCCAAACCTTCTCTCTGTAACTCCCTCCATGGGTATTTTGTTCAGGACTGTAAGGAGGAACAGAGTATCCACACTTTGACCTTACTTTCCTTGAGTTTCATGTGTTTTGCAAATTGTATGTTGGATATTCTAAGTTTCTGGGCTAATATCCACGTATCAGTGAGTGCATATCAAGTGACTTCTTTTGCGATGGGGTTACCTCACAAAGGACGATATCCTCCAGTTCCATACATTTGCCTAAGAATTTCATGAATTCATTGATTTTAATATCTGAGTAGTACTCCATTGTGTAAATGTACCACAGTTTCTGTATCCATTCCTCTGTTGAGGGACATCTGGGATCTTTCCAGCTTCTGACTATTATAAATAAGGCTGCTATGAACATAGTGGATCATGTGTCCTTATTACAAGTTGGAACATCTTCTGGGTATATGCTGGATCCTCCGGTAGGAAATTTTCTGAGGAAGCACTAGACTGATTTCCAGAGTGGTTGTACCAGTTCCCCACCAGCAATGAAAGAGTGTTCCTCTTTCTCCACATCCTTGCCAGCATATACTGTCACCTGATGTTTTTATTTTAGCCATTCTGACTGGTGTGAGGTGGAATCTGTTTTGTTTTGATTTGCATTTCCCTGATGATTAAAGATGTTGATCACTTTTTCAGGTGCTTCTCAGCCATTTGGTATTCCTCAGTTGAAAATTCTTTCCTTAGCTCTGTGCTCCATTTTTTAATGGGATTATTTGATTTTCTGGAGTCCAGCTTTTTGAGTTCTTTGTATATATTGGATATTCATCCCCTACCAGATTTAGGATTGGTAAAGATCCTCTCCCAATCTGTTGGTGGCCTTTTTTTTTTCTTATTGACAGTGTCTTTTGCCTTACAGAAGCTTTGCACTTTTATGAGGCCCCATTCGTAGATTCATGATCTTACAGCACAAGCCATTGCTGTTCTGTTCAGGAATTTTTCCCCTGTGCTTCAAGGCTTTTCCCCACTTTCTCCTCTATAAGTTTCAGTGTCTCTGGTTTTATGTGCAGTTCCATGATCCAGTTAGACTTGAGCTTTGTAAAAGGAAATAAGAATGGATCAATTTGCATTCTTCTACATGATAACCCCCAGTTGAGCCAGCAGCATTTGATGAAAGTGCTGTCTTTTTTCCACTGGATGGTATTAGCTTCTTTGTCAAAGATCAAATGACCATGGGTGTGGAGGTTCATTTCTGGGTCTTCAATTCTGTTCCATCGATCTACCTGTTTGTTGTTGTACCAGTACCATGCTGTTTTTACCACAATTGCTCTGCAGTACAGCTTGTGGTCAAGCATGGTGATTCCAAAAGAGGTTGTTTTATTGTTGAGAATAGATTTGCTATCCAAGATTTTCTGTTATACCAGATGAATTTGCAAATTGCCCTTTCTAACTCTGTGACAAATTGAGTTAGAATTTTGGTGGAGATTGAATTGAATTTGTAGATTGCTTTCGGCAAGATAGCCATTTTTACTATATTAATCCTGCCAATCCATGAGCATGGAGGATCTTTCCATCTTCTGAGATCTTTCCTGACTTCTTTCTTCAAAGACTTGAAAGTTACAGGTCTTTCAATTCTTTAATTAGACTCACACCAAAGTATTTCTTTTTTGTAACTATTGTGAAGGGAGTTGTTTCCCCAATTTCTGTCTCAGCCTGTTTATCCTTTGTATAGAGAAAGGCCACTGATTTGTTTGAGTTAATTTTATATCTAGCTGCTGCTCTGAAGCTGTTTATCAGGATTAGGCATTCCCTGGTGGAATTTTTAAGGACACCTATATTTAATGTCAGATCATCTGGAAATAGTAATATTTTGACTTCTTCCTTTCCAATTTGTATCCCCATGATGTCCTTTTGTTGTCTAATTGCTCTGGCTAGGAATTCAAGTACAATATTGAATAGGTAGGGAAAAAGTTAGGCAGCCTTTTCTAGTCCCTGACTTTAGTGGGATTGCTTCAAGTTTTTCTCTATTTAGTTTGATGTTGGCTACTGTTTTCCTGTATATTACTTTTATTATGTTTAGGTATGGGCTTTGAATTCCTCATCTTTCCAAGACTTTTATCATGATTGGGTATTGAATTTGTCAAATGATTTCTCAGCATATAACAGGATGATCATGTGGTTTTGTCTTTGAAATTGTTTATATAGTAGATTACATTGATGGATTACCATATATTAAACCATCCCTGCATCACTGGGATGAAGCCTACTTGATCATAATGAATGGTCGTTTTGATGTGTTCTTGGATTTGCTTTGCAAGGATTTTATTAGTATTTCTGCATCAATAGTCATAAGGCAAATTGGTCTGAAGTTCTCTTTCTTTGTTGTGTCTATATGTGATTTAGGTATCAGAGCAATTGTGGATTCATAGAATGAATTGGGTAGAGTACCTTCTGTTTCAATTTTGTGGAATAGTTTGAGAAGAATTGGAATTAGGTGTTCTTTGAAGGTCTGATAGAACTCTGCACTAAACCCATCTGGTCCTAGGCTTTTTTTGGTTTGGCGACTATTAATGACTACTTCTATTTCTTTGGGGGAAATGGCACTGTTTAGATCGTTAATCTGATCCTAATTTAACTTTTTGGCACCTGGTATCTGTCTAGGAAATTATCCATTTCATCCAGGTTTTCTAGTTTTGTTGATTATAGCATTTGTAGTAGGATCTGATGATGTTTTTGATTTCCTCAGGTTCTGTTGTTATGCCACCTTTTTCATTTCTGATTTTGTTAATTAGGATACTATCCATGTGCCCTCTAGTTAGTCTGGCTAAGGGTTTATCTATCTTGTTGATTTTCTCAAAGTACCAGCTCATGGTTTGGTTGATTCTTTGTATAGTTCTTTTTGTTTCCATTTGATTGATTTCAGTCCTGTGTTTGAATATTTCCTGATGTCTACTCCTCTTTGGTGAATTTGCTTCCTTTTGTTCAAGAGCTTTTAGGTGTGCTGTCAGACTACTAGTGTATGTTCTCTCTAGTTTCTTTTTGGAGGCATTCAGAGCTATGAGTTTTCCTCTTAGGAATGCTTTCATTATGTCGCCTAAGTTTGGGTATGTTGTGGCTTAATTTTCATTAAACTCTAAGAAGTCTTTAATCTCTTTCTTTATTTCTTCTTTGACAAAGTTATCATTGCGTAGAGTGTTGTTCAGCTTCCATGTGAATGTTGGCTTTCTATTATTAATGTTGTTATTGAAGATCACCCTTAGTCCCTGGTGATCTGATAAGATGCATGGGATCATTTCATTATTTTTGTATCTGTTGAGGCTTGTTTTGTGACCAATTATGTGGTCAATTTTGGAGAAGGTACCATACAGTGCTGAGAAGAAGGTATATCCTTTTCTTTTAGGATAAACTGTTCTGTAGATATTTGTCAAATCCATTTGTTTCATAACTTCTGTTAGTTTCACTGTGTCTCTGTTTAGTTTCTGTTTCCATGATCTGTTCATTGATGAGAGTGGGGTGTTAAATTCTCCCCCTATTATTGTGTGCAGTGTAATGTGTGCTTTGAGCTTAACTAAGGTTTCTTTAATGAATGTGGATGTCCTTGCATTTGGAACATAGATATTCAAAATTGAGAGTTCATCCTGGAAGATTTGACCTTTGATGAGTATGAAGTGCCCCTCCTTGTCTTTTTTTATAACTTTGGGTTGGAAGTCTATTTTATTCGATATTAGAATGGCTACTCCAGCTTGTTTCTTCAGACCATTTCTTGAAAAAAAATTTTTCCAGCCTTTTACTCTGAGGTAGTGTCTGTCTTTGTCACCAAGGTGGATTTCCTGTATGCAGCAAAATGTTGGCCAGTCTGTTAGGCTCTGTCTTTTTATTGCAAAATTGATTCCATCGATATTAAGGAAAAGTTACTGTTGCTTCCTGTTATTTTTGTTGTTAGAGTTGGGATTCTGTTCTTGTGGCTGTCTTCTTTTAGGTTTGTTGATGGATTACTTTCTTGCTTTTTCTAGGGCATAATTTCTGTCCTCATGTTGGTGTTTTGCTTTTATTATCTTTTGAACGGCTGGATTTGTGGAAAGTTATTGTGTGATTTTGGTTTTCTCATGGAATACTTTGGATTCTCCATCTATGGTAATTGAAAGTTTTGCTGGGTATAGTAGCAAGTGCTGACATTTGTGTTGTCTTAGGGTTTGTTTAACATCTGTCCAGGATCTTCTGGCTTTCACAGTCTCTGTTAAGAAGTCTGGTGTAATTCTAATAGGTCTGCCTTTATATGTTAGTTGACATTTTCCCCTTAATTATTTAAATATTCTGTCTTTATTTAATGAATTTGTTCTTTTGATTATTATGTGTCAGGAGGAATTTCTTTTCTGGTCCAGTCTATTTGAAGTTTTGTATGTTCTTGGGAATCTCCTTCTTCAGGTTAGGGACGTTTTCTTCTATAATTTTGTTGAAGATATGTACTGGCCTATTAAGTTGAAAATCTTCATTCTCATCTATACCTATTATCCTTAGGTTTGGTCTTCTTATTGTGTCCTGGATTTCCTGGATGTTTTGAGTTAGGATCTTTTTGCATTTTGCATTTTCTTTCATTGCTGTGTCCCTGTTTTGGATGGAATCTTCTGCACCTGAGATTCTGTTTCATTTTCTGTATTCTGTTGCTGATGCTCACATCTATTGTTCCTGATTTCTTTCCCAGGATTTCTATCTCCAGAGTTGTCTCCCTTTGGGTTTTCTTTATTGTTTCTACTTCCATTTTTAGATCTTAGATGGTTTTGTTCTATTCCATCACCTGTTTGGTTGTGTTTTCTTGTAATTTTTAAGGAATTTTTGTGTTTCTTCTTTACTTCTACCTGTTTAGCAGTGTTTTTCTGTAATTCTTTAAGGCCTTCTACCTGTTTAGCCATTTTCTCCTGTACTTCTTTAAGTGAGTTATTAATGCCCTTCTTAAAATCTTCTACCAGCATCATGAGATATGATTTTTAAATCTGAATCTTGCTTTTTGGGTGTGTTGGGCATACTGGGTTCTGATGATGCTGAGTGGTCTTAGTTTCTGTTAGTAAGATTCTTACATTTCCCTTTCGCCATCTGGTAATCTCTGGTGTTAGATGTTCTGTCTATCCCTGGCTGGAGCTTGCTCCTCCTGTGATTCTTTAGCCTCTGTCAGCACTCATGGGAGTCCAACTCCCTCCTGAGTCCCAGTGGTCAGAGCACACTCTGCAGGCAAGCTCTCCTCTTGCATGGAAGGTGCCCCGAAGTCTGGAGCTCAGATCTACCTCCTGGGTCCTGGGGTCAGAGCCCTCCCTGGAGGCAGACTCTCCTTAGGCGTGGAAGGTGCACAGGAGTCTGTGTCTCAGCTCCACCTCCTGGCTGAAGATGATGACCCAAAGGGACACTGTCCAAGAAGCTCTGTTGCTTCTGCCACCTATGTGCTCTCTTGTGTAGACTGGTCTCAGTGGTCCCAAGATCCTGAGTGTGCTAGGGCCTGCTGAGTTCATGCCCAAGATGGTGCGGGGCTGGAGATACCAGAAAGAACCCCAGCCGCTGGTCGGGCAAGTTTCCTCTGTCCCTGTTCCTGCAGGCACCAGACCCTCTGGGTTTTTAGGAACATATTTTGCCTTCCACTCACCAGTGATCTCAAGATCCTCCTCAGATATTTTCAAATAACTCTTTATCTGAGCTCTACCATCTGCTGGCAGGAACTTGAGCAAAGGCTTTTTACTGTCAACAACAGTACAAACAGCTACACAACAAACTGAGAAATGCCATCATTTCCTTTCCTATAGCAGAGCATACATTTTAATCTTACTTTTTTTGGTTACCAGGAAGCATACAAACACATCCCTTTCTAATCCAGCAACTGCACTGACACAGTAGTCTAATCATGTGTGCTCTTTTCTGTTTGGTCCCTTGAGGTAATCTTCAATTGCCCCATTCATAATTTTGGCTTGATTTCATCAGCACATATGCTAGCTCCAATTTTGCTTTTACTTTCCCAAATCTACATTGAGCAGGAGCAAAATATGCATATAAACATACTCAGTAGCATTGAAGCCTAAACCAGGTGTGACAGATGTTGACTCAACTCCCCAGGTCCTCTCCCCTCTCCAAATTATTTATTCTTTGTATCAAACCAGAGAGGAGATCCTGATCCAAATATTCTGAGTATTTTAATTGTAATTTTTTGGAACAGAAGGCTCTTCTAAAACAAAGATCAACATAACCAACCAGAATCTTGTTTCTAAAAATCAAATGAGCCATTTGAAAATCAAGAAGTTAGCAGTAAAAGAAAAATTTAAAAAATTATTCTTAAAAACTGAACTCAGGGAAAAGCATGTGGGCTAAGACTATAAAGAAACAAGAGTGGCAGATGTCAGAAGCCTTGAGAAACAAGAACTACAGGAACAGATAACAGAAACTAAAGAACTGGTGGACAGGGCAACTCGCAAGCTGAATCACTGTGTCTACAACATCTGGCCAGGTCACTGAATTAAAAGTCAATGTGTCCAGTGGGAAGACCTATGCCTGGCAGAGAATGGCAGATGTAGACTAGAGTATAGAAATGGTGTATTAAGTTAGGTCTTATAAGTGATGTCAGTTGAGGTTTTTATGCTTCCCTGAATTCTGAGTGACATCCAGCTCCACGCTTCCATAGATCTTGCTCTTCTTTGATGGGGCTAGTGTTAGGATTTTGTTGCTTCAGTAAAACACCATGACCAAAAAGCAAGTAGAAGTGGAAGAAAGGGTTCATTTGGCTTACACTTCTACACTGCAGTCCATCATTGAAGGAAGCTTAGGAACTCAAAGAGGACAGGAACTCAGAAGCAAGAGTGACACATAGGCCATGGAGAGATATCTTATGGCATCCTCTCTGTACAACAGAGAATCTATTTTCTAATAAAACTCAGGGCCACCAGGCCAGAGGTGGCATCACCCACAATGGGCTGGGCCGTCCTCCCTCAATCTCTAAATAAGAAAATGTCCTACAGGCTTGCTTACAAGCAGATCTTACAGAGGCATTTTCTCAATTGAGGTTCCTTCCTCTCAGATGTCAAGTTGACATTTAACTATCCAGCACAGAGGTGCTCCCATAAAGCCTGGGCATCAAGTTGCTACTGTGTTTCCATCAAGTGTAGCTAAGACTTTTGCTTTGTTTGTTTGTCCTATAAATTAAAATTAAATCATCAAAACTTATACTGCAAGCTTCCCCACAGATTTAATCTAGATCCTCTCTAAAAACAGACCTCAACAAGCAATGTATGTACCACAAAATCTTACTCTTCCCCATAATGCTTTGGAATCCTGATGATGGGACCAGTTCCACTTCCTCTTGTGGGTTATCAAGGCTTCAAATGGCATAGATTTATCCCATGACACATCTGATGATCTGACACAGGTCTCAGTAAGCTAAAACCTAGGGCTTTACCCCCAAAGGCCTGAGAGGAAAATCCACTCCTCTCCCAGTTGACTCTCTTACAGCAGGCCCTTGCCCTATCTCCAATTGTTATCCCTTATCACATCTTCAGTGATGGATGTTCTTACCTCTGTTCACTTAAAAGGACCCTGTGATTTCACACTGATGTAGAACAATTCCCCAGTCCACAATACATCATACAATGATATCTACACTGATATTCTTCCATGTAAGCACACTTACAAACATCAGGGCTCAAGACACAGATATCACTGAGAGAGTATTGTCCCAATGCCACACTCATCAAGTAAAGTCCCTGCCTCATGGCTTGCTTTTTCCAGTGCCTTCGTGTGGGTAATCAATGTTCCAAGTTTGCAGAAAGAAAGCTATTTAGAATACAAAGATCAAAGTATTACATAAATTATAAATTTTCCTTTCCAAGGTGTCTTCAGTGGAAATATGTTTGAGAAATTATTTTCTAATATAATCTTTATGAAAATATTCAAACATGGAGAAAAGTTTAATCATATACTAAATATTTTAGTACAAAACATAAATGTTCTACCAACATTTTACAGTAATTCAATATCTAGACATCAACTAGATAGATGCCAGCATTGGTTTATGATGCCTGTTTCAAATGTGAACCACTTTACAGTTTCTAATCCTAATGACAAAAAACCAAAACTTTTTTGCTGTCAAAAATTTTACATCCTACGTATGTATAGATTGCTTCAGTGTTACATGTTGATGCACTCAGACCATGTCCATAGACAGCTATCTGCATCTTCTTAGCAGCATGTCATGTCATCCCAAGGGCCAGCTCCTCTGTCTACTTTTTTTACCTCAGGCTTTTTCCACAAAGCTTTAAAACTCTACTCAGTGTGGTTTGTCACATGCACATGGGCATTGCAGGGACCATCTGAGCTCTGAAGGCACGAGAGAAGGCTTCCAGCTGCAGTGTTTGAATAGACAGCTATGGGAGGTACCCTATACCCAGAAGATATTAGGAAAAGTCCAGACCTGCTTCCTGTAGCTGAGATTCAAAGCACCCTTCTGGACTCTCCATCCTTCCATCTCTCTTATGCTTCCCATTTCATTGCTAGGACCACCTTCTCTGGGAGTTATCTACCCCTGAATCTTGTCTCTTATCTCTGTCTCTGGTTCATGTATTACCCAAAAGAAAACAGATCCTTTTTTCTCTTCTTCCTCCTCCTCATCATCCTAATCCACAAGAGATCATCTCTTGGTAAGGATGCTGCAATGGCCTGCTAATACATTTTCCCTCACATTTTATTCTCCTCCCAGAATTCAGTGTGACCTTATCACTGAATTAAAAAGTCTTCAGTTTTTTCTTCTATACTAAGGCAAACCCACATTTTTTCTTTTTCTTTCTTTCTTTCTTTCTTTCTTTCTTTCTTTCTTTCTTTCTTTCTTTCTTTCTTTCTTATTATTGTCTTTATTTACATTTCAAATGCTATCACGAAAGCTCCCTATACCCCCCCCCATCCCTGCTCCCCTACCCACCCACTCCCACTACTTGGCCCTGGCCTTCCCCTGTGCTGGGTCATATAAAGTTTACAAGACCAAGGGGCCTCTTTTCCCAATGATGGCCGATTAGGCCATCTTCTGCTACATATGCAGCTAGAGACTCGAGCTCAGGGGGGTACTGGTTAGTTCATATTGTTGTTGCACCTACAGGGTTGCAGCCCCCTCCAACTCCTTGGGTACTTTCTCTAGCTCCTCCACTGGGAGCCATAGCCTATGGAACTTTGATGCGCCATGTCAGCCAAGCACTACACTAGCTCCTGCACACATCCATGATGACCCACCTTAGCCAAGCACTACAGCATCTGTGCACATCTCAGGTGTTCCCTCACTCTCACAGTGTTACAGCTACTGCACCCTTCCTCCAAAATATACAACGACTGACTGCGTTCTAGCATCCTTACACCTTCTTGTATCTTTACTCATAATCTTCATCCCATACACTGCAGGGATTCTGTAGCAATGACAGTGTTCAGGTCACAGCTAAGTCTTCTTGGGGTACTTGTTGGCCATCTAAAACAAAGCCTGTGACTGGGGCAAGTCTCACTGTTCTTTACTTGTTTGCTCAGTGGCTTTCTTCCTTTCTACGCCCTGAACATTTATCACCAACAAGGCCATCTTACTCTTGTTTTCTGCTGGATCTTCCACCACATTACTTTGCACAGTAAATCTTCCTGAGTAAGGCAATGATTAAAATGGATAGAAATAGAAAATCCACAAGGGAAGACATAACTATGGAAATATAAAGACATCTCTCTTCTGAGCAATCAAAGATGTGATGGAAAATAAGGCAGTATTTTATGTAAGTCGAAGTAAAGATGTTCCATTCTTAATCATGTTAGCAAGAATACAATAACTCTTTGTCAATGGGTACAAATCTTCTAAAAAGAATTTGGTAACATATATCAGCAGCAATGAAAATTCTCACACTCATTGATGTAGCCATATTATACTTGAAAATTTATTCCAAGAAAATGATATGAAGAAGTTCATGGAAATACTGCATGCATTGGGGTTTTTACTGAGGCTGTATCTAATTGTACACATCAAAACAAACAGCTCAGTCATTTCTACTTAAATAAAGAGGATTAAAAACAATGGTTTTAGAGACAAAATAACAGCAAGCAAAAATTGCAATCTTATAAAATTAAATTGCAAACTAGCAAAATGCATCTATACTTAGGCTATAATTATGGATAGAAATTTTAACATAAAATGCGTGAATGTGACAAGAAAAGTGATGACATTAAAAGTAATGGTAAACCTAATTTTCCAAAATGGTTTATACTTGTGACCATGAGTAATAAAATAAATCTGTCCTCCCTGTGTGAAAAAAAGTATTTTGGAAATAAGACTGATCTTCTATTCAGTCTGAACAGTCAGTCCATCTCACATGGTAGAAACTGGTCAATCTTGAACACTGATAGCTTGAATTTATCTTGAAGATGTACATGATTTGAGCAAATGGCAATAAAGCTAGCTGCAATACAGTTCAGAACTCATCAGTGCTGAGAAGGAGGCTTACAGCACAAAGTCACCTGTGTAGGTAATGCACACTGTCCAGGCTCCACTACAGCACACTTGGATGCTATTAATGTGTTCTTGTTGCTAGGTGTATTCGTTTGTCTGCTCAAGTAGTTATTTAGGATGCCTCCTCTTGAAGCAATGACATCAAGTGCTTTCCATTTATTATGCCGGCATCTTCCAAGTTCTCTTCAGAAAACCACAGGGAAAAGGAACACTCGGCACTTGTAGAGTTTTTCCTGGAGTGCCGTCCTGCATACTCAGGCACGTTTTAAAGTCAAGGAGCCGAAACCTCAGTGTCTGATGAGGTACTGGGGTCACAGCACAGCTGCTCCACTGGAAAGGCCTAAGAGTCATATACAGGCAACATGAAGGTGAGTTCAGCTTCAAACTGGGTTCCCAGCTCTGTAATCAAATAAGAGGCTAGTGCAGACAGCCACAGGAAGTAACTTTATTGTAAAATGTCCCTGCAGAAGGAGGGACAGACTATGGTCATGGGAAGAAGATGCCCTCAGATCTGCAATGTCTCAAAAGTAAGCCTTGTTAGAAGAACCTCAGGAGTTGGATGAATAAAGCAGGTGCAGAGAGCCTGTGTGCTCACAGCGGACAGTGTGCACATCCACTCTGAGGCCAACCATTTCTCAGGAAAGAGACTAGGCGGGAGCCACTGAGCCCAAGAGCCAGCCAAAGTCTGCAAATCTTGAGGATATGAGCTTTCCTTAGAACACTACAGATCACAGGGCTTCTAACTACGCTCAGAAGCCAGGGCTTAGGGACAGTTCAGCACTGACCTTCCTTTTTAAGTATGGTTTTACTCCTTTCAGACAGTTATAACATGGGTATGGATTAGTGTCCTATTACTAAGGGACTTACTTCTCCCTGTGTGACAGCCACTACCTGGTGAGTGTCTGCTTTCAGCCTTACAAGACATGGCCTCTTGTACCTCACATGTCAGCATGGGTGGGAGACATAAAGGAGGAAAGGTATGTTCAGCAAGAAATCTTAGATTTTTCCAAACTCCAGAAACAATGGTGATAAAGGTAAAATTAGTAGAAATAGGCAAAGCGCCTGCCCTAGAGGTGTCCTTAATATGCAACAGCAGCAACGTGGATGCTGGCTCATTCTTTAGATCAGGGACTTCTTTAAGAATATGTATAGAGTTGGAAAGATTGCTCAGTGCTTAAAAGCACTTGCTGCTGTTGTAGAGGACTTGGGATTGGTCCCCTCAACACACCTACACAGTGACTTATAACCATTTCTAGCTCGCATTCCAGATTTAACACCTTCTTCTAGTGCCTCTTCTCTAGGCACTGGGCATACACATGGCACCCATACATGCATGTAAGCAAAAACACTCCAACACACCAGATAAAATAAAGATGCTCCACAGGCTATCCACAGTAGCCTAAGCAAGTTAGCTCTGGGGTCCTCCATCTGCAAAAACAGAGTTGCCAACAGCTGTTGTGAGTATTATGAGATTGCCTTCCAAAGTTCTAAATGTTAATAGCTATGCAAATCTACTTTTGCTTCCCTGAAGGCTACAGTGCTCCTGTACAAGTTGAGACTTCTGATTCCCAAACAAGCTGACTCGGTCTGGCATGAAGGCATCTGAGAAAATGAAAGTTTGCTATCATCAACATGATGTCCTGAACTGGACTCAACATAAGGGAACTTGAGCATGGCGGAATACACTTGTAATCTGGTGAACCAGAAGCAAACAAATCCCTGTGGATTGCTGGCCAGCCAGCCTTGCCAGCTTTGGAAGCTCGAAGACAGTGGAAGATACAGTCTAATTTAAAAGAAAAAAATCCAAAGTAGATGGCTTCTCAAGACTAACACCCAAGGTTGCCTTCTGTACTACCTGTACATGTACATGCACATGCACAATGCACCCAGGCATACCTGTGAGGAAAAAAATACACCCATCAGACAACATACACCTGTCGGGGATGTATGCTACAAAATTATGTATAATGTACATACATAAAGCTATTTTTTAAAGCACAAAATAAAATGATATGTTTAACCACAGGTACAGCAATAGTAACCTGAAACATACACATGCTAGAGAGTTTTACAGTTTTGTAGTCAATTTTCAAGTTTCCATTGTATGTTACTTGTATGTAAGACTGGAAATGGAATAATAGAGTGCTTCAGGTATAATGGGATGCTTCAGGTATAATGATGTGCTGCAGGTATAAAGGGGTGCCTCAGGAATAATGGGGGTACTACAGGTATCAGAAAAGGAAATTCAATATATAGTACTGTAAACTAATCAAGCATACTCACATAATTTGATGTAACTTATTTAATACCTATAAATAAAAATTTCAACACAAGCATTATCTCATGTGGTAGGGAACTTTAATATAATAAAATATGTGATCCACTAGTTTTATATAAATCTAATATTTTATTTACTTAATGGTGTATTCTTCAAAACATTCAAAGAAAAATGTTAGCAAGGATACAAAGAGAAATGTACAAATCTTCCATTGTACTGAAGGACTTTGCACAAGTATATATGTAATAGAAGGAACAAAAAGATATATAATTCAATAAAGTATTCAGATAAGCTGAACTATATAAATACCCATTTTTATTATTTTTACTACTTATTCTTCTCTATATAAATATTCATTTATCTGCCATTATGCACACAAAAAGAGCTCTGAACGTTCAGATATATATAGTAAGGCACTAGCCCCAGGCTATCTCCAGACTGATTTTTCAGATAATCCTCTACTAGGATGACCGTCATACTCCTTCCATGTCAATAGTTGCTTTTGAATTGCAATGGAAGAGTTTAGAGGTTATGTTGGAGACCTCATGGACCAAGCATGGGATTTGAGTTTCTGGTGCTCCATAATCTTGGTTTCCCATGAAGCACTGTGCCCACCAGGGATGCTAAAACATGGTTCCACTGAAACCATTACTGAACTTACACCTGATCACACAGAGCTTTTCTCACCAGCAATACCATTTGTAAGACACAAGAATGACTTTTCTGCAGAAGACACACCCATGCTAGAAATAGGTTACTGTCCTTTTCTTAGATTCTGTCTCCTGTTTTATCAGTGCCCATGCTGGCATCCATATTAAAAACCTTTCCTTGAATAAGAAAAAAAGTAAATAAAATAAAAGTAGAACAAAGCAAACCCCACTGCTTCTGTCTCTCCTTCCTTCAGTGACTGCCTAGGAAGACAAAAGCAAGAGGAGCCAGGCTGCTGATGAATGTTCTTCCCTGGGCTTTATCTCATGGTGCAGGGCTTCAGAGGGAAGTTTATTGTAAGCTATGCTGCAGATGAGAAAATGCAGAATCATTCCAGAGAGAACACAGAGCCCAGACTGCCCCTCAACCCAGGCGACTTCTCTGGGAAAGGAGGTAATCCTTTCAGAGCTGTCTTCCCTGAGCAACCCAAGGGCTGAGCCTGTTAAACTTTGGCCTTGAGAGAATCCTGAAAGAGAAGATACAGATGGCAGAGGTAAAACCAGAGGAAGGGCCAGGATGATGTAGGGAGATACGTCCTGACAGTGACAGTACCTGTCTCAGCAGGATGATGTAACTTGGTACACTAAGATACCAAGAGTACCTGGCCCAGTCCTTAAGGATTGAGTGCATTGCTCCCTGGACTCTGAAGTTCCTGAATACTGTGAAAGTAACCTCTTTGTGATAGGTAAGTCAAGAAAAACCAGACACTCCATCTAAGTGGCCACCTCTATGGTTGGCTTTGCAAATATTTTTCTTCTTGCAGTCCATAGAGTTTTTTTAATTCCAGGGTTTGCACAATGAAAGATCATGACATGAAAAGCCAAAATGTACACAGTAATTATCATGTATTGAGCTCTTGCTGAGATTCAAGCATTGGGTTGATTGCTTCATGTAAGCAATTATCTTAAGTGGAAATTTCTGGTTTCTTTAGAGACTCAGTTGTGTCATGTAATGTTTTCTAGAAACTGTCTTACAAGAGGATGTTTTTGATGAAGCACAGATGTGGGAATCAGTAAAAACATAAAACATTCTGAACCACCATGGAGGTCCACAAGTCAGTGAGAGTGAACTTGGATACCTTCGTTGGTCATGCTTTCTTCCACAGCCCTAGATAAACACTATGCACTACCCCCTTAGGCTGATGAATTTGGGTTGCCAGAAACTCCAAACCTTGTGCTTCATGGTGTCCTGGAGCAGAAGCCATTGCAGAATACTGAGGCTTCTTGTCTTACCTGGATACCTAACTCCAAGTCATAGCACTTATAGCTTCCACATGTGGGAAACCAGAGAATCCTGGACAGCTCTTTGCTCAACAGAAATGGCAGATACACTAACTGTGTTACTTTCATAGTAGGGAGTGACATACTTGCAGCTACTTTGATGACCAGCTGCTTTGGGAAGCCCAATATCATCCAAGTCTCCTCCTCTCCTTCAAATTTCCTGTTCGTCGGGTGAATGGAATCACTCCAGGCTCCCAGTGAATTCAGGCTAGTTTTATTGACTTTCCCAGTGCCCAAATGCTTCAGCTGACTGGACAATGAACTTGGAGTTTATTTTTTTATTTCAGAAGTGTTTCCAAAGTGATTCACAATGTATCCATGAACCATACAAGGAACTCAAGCCAATTGGCACTGGGCCAGCAAAGAACTGGCCTTTGGGGAAGATTAATATAAATCCATTATACCCTGAGTAAAAGTATGAATTTCATAAATCCCTTATGTTTGAGATGGAAATAAATCAAAGTCTCAGGTGTTTGAGGTAGGCAAACTGCTTTGATTTTAGGCAGGCACATTTAGAGTTTCCTGTATTGTGTGTTTACTATTCATTGCATTACACTATGATCTAATCCTAGAAGAATATTCAGTAGGAGACCAGTATAAATAAATCCTGGGAAGCTTTGTCTAATAAAGAGCTCCCAAACCTTCATCCTGAGAGCCTAGACTATGGGGAAAATTTTCCTGGTTGCTACTCTTCCCAGGAGCAGCATTTTACCTCTTTCATGTTCTCAGGAGTCGGAAGAGCATATTATCATACTGTGGCCCACAGCAGCCTCTTCCCCTCAAAAAGAAGCATGTGAAATCCACACATTGGTGGTGGTTCAGACAGGAAAATAAGAATCTCCCCCTCTCTGCTTCATGACCTTTCCTTCCAAATGAAGGAATCTATGACTTGTTGCCAATCACCACCCCTGCTGCAAAATTAAAATTAATAATGGAAGATTCCACAGATGGATAGATTAAGAATTAATGAAAAGATGAATGAATTCACTGGTGAATGAATAAATGAATGAATGAAAAACTCTCTTCTTCATAAAGTCTTACAGAAAGTGTTAGGGTCCATAGTTCAACAAAAAAATGACACCCCAGGCTCAAATAGTATGTAAATGCAGAGTGTTTTATTCTGCAGAAGTCCATCATTCTGGGGTCTCCCAAGTGAGCTCAAAGACTTGATTTAAAGCACATTCAGGGGATTCCAGGGTAGGTGACCTTTATCTTGCTCCATTTCCAGGGACATTGCATTACCAGGGCATGAGGGCTGGAAATTATTGCTGAGGAAGTCTGGGAACTGCTGCTGACCCATTGTCATTGCCTCAGGCCAGGTGACGTTTAAAATTCTGAGGGCTGGACTTGCCTGGACTTGCCCAGCTCTTGAAAACAGAGATTTAGGCCTAAACTTCCCGTTGAAAGTCTACCATGGAGTCAGCCTGTCTCAAAAGTATTTTGGCAAATATTTGCCCTACCTCAAGGCTTTGGAGTCTCACTTACATTGGAGCGGCTCACAGATGGTTCTAGAATACTTCAGCTGACTGAACAAACTCAGAGTGGCAACACCTGTCATAATCCAGGTAGCAGCAAGAAAACTGATAAACCAGACAGCCATATGAAGGAAAATGACGGTCTTGTAGAGCAAAGGTCTCAGGTGTTCTGCTTAACTCTCAACTTGTGACATGATTGATTGTGCTTTCTCCATCCTATTTATCTTCCATCATTTTCAAGTGAAAATTTCTCCCAACAGTTCCTGAGAACAACACTGATAAAGAATCAGTTTGCTAATTAATTTAGACAACTGTCACATTCATAAGCAATATGTTTGTAATCTGGCTTTCTGGGATGGTGTTCATTTTTCTAAATGTTGGTATCTGTGGGGTTTGTGTATAAACTGATAATGGAACTGCTCCATGATATGATTAAGGGAAAGGCTTTAACTGTAAGTATGAGAGGAAACATCCAGAAAGAAATTTTGTAGAGGTATCTGTAAGCTCCCAGAGCAGAGAGAAAAACGTAGGCATGAGCAGCAGACTGGACACATGTCAGGAGACACAGATGCTAATGTTGCCAGAAAGCCCTGAGCTCAGTGCAAAATGGTGACTCCCTTTGTCAACTGTCAGTGGGCTCTTCTCTACCTGGGGGTCCCCATACTGCCTGCCTGAGGAATGTCACACAGCCCTTAGGAAACTATAGGTCCAAACCACCCCTCCAAGTAAGAAATCCAGTCAGCAAGCATCTGAGATTCCTAGAATGCCTCCCCATGCTAATGAGGCATCTCAGTACCTTAGCCTTCAGCCACTGACCTTTTCCCACCCTGGATATTACTACCTACTTTGCCAAAACTAAATTGGGGTTCACCCCAAATATAGTATATGGGCACAAGTGGTTTTGTTGACTACTGTCTGAAAGAGCTGCTTTATTGACAGTCTAAACAGCTGTAACATTAAAGGGCTGTAACACTGAAATTTCTGGAGGAATCACCACCCAACCCACACTGTACCCACTGCCAGACTAGGGTCCAAACACAACATGGGAAGACATGGGTCTATGGGCTTGGCTCCACTCCATTTTTTCTCATTTGGTGTACAACAGTGGCACTTGGAAGAAGCAGAAATACAGAACCATGGACATAGTCAGGGTTACCCATGAGAGATGGGAGACTAAGGGATAAAGAACATAAAAAGCACACTGAGAACAAAGGAGCTGAAGCTGAGAATAGTAAGAATAGCTAGTTATGAGAAGGGTGAGTGGCTGGGGTGAGGGAAAGGCCAGGAGACTGGAGTGGGAGAATTAGAAATCCATGACAAGCATTTGTCAGTAGGGACTGAAGGAGGTTGGGAGTTAGCATGGAACCTGATTGTGCTGACAGATACCACAGGTGTATGTTAAGTGGGTTCATTTTGCCAGACTCGTTTTGGCATGTTGGCAGGTGGGAACTGATTCAGAAGTTCCTGAGGAATGCTGGATTTTATCTAACCAACAGAAATCCTCCTACAGTCCAGGTTGAGTTTACTGTTGGACATTTGGACTGCCTTTTGGAGTTTAGGAAACTGGAATTTCCTTTGAACCTGACAGTTTGATTTTATAAAGTACTTAGCAATGACCATGAAAATGAAGGTTATGGATTGCACCCAATCCTATTCTCTGTCTTGAAATTTGAAGGTCTAAAATGGAGGAGACATCCCAAGTATAACTGATACTCTCCCCAAAGGGCATCATTTAAAAAGGCTGAATCTCAAAGCCTCACAAGTTATATGGGGAAAGTTTCCACAGTGATATTTAATTTTATATATAAAATATTTGATGAGTTCAAAGAGGGCTTGAGGGTTTTCTAGGTTATAGAGTTCAGAAAAGTGCCAACATGGAGTGTAAGTTGCTTACATCCATAGTCAGAACATTTCATTCTTCAAACAAATAATATACATAATAATGTTCATATAAAATGATGCTTTTTATAGTGCTCAACCTAAAATATTTATAACAAACATTATATTGAATAACCTAAACAAGCAATCCTATAATCTCTCATTGGTAGACAGACTCTAGAAATATCTATTTCCCAGGATTCTCAAAAAACCTCCACCTTTCAAGCCCATCACCCAGGAGCCAAGTTCCACACGTACTCGGGTCTTAAATCTCAGATTATTCAAACAGATGGGGGCTGCTGCTCCGGGCAGTTACCTCCTGACCAAGAACTTTGAAGGCCTACTGGTCTGTGAATTTGAAACCAGCCATGATCTCAAGGCTGGTTCTGGGCTTGGGCAGCACACCGTTTTTAGGTGTACTCTGTGTGCTGTGCCTTCCGCTGAGTTGAGTTGTCTCCTTTGAATCCACCAGCTAGTCTCATTCTTGGCCATTCAAAGACCAGCATGCTCTTTTCTTTTACCTTTTGCCTGTCTTTTGCCTGCAGACATTCCAACTGTTTCCTCCAATTTACAAAATCCTAGCATTTGCTTAAAGATCTTCTAATGTAAAACATGCAGAGAAGAGTCTTATGGCATCAGGAGCCAAATACATGCTTTTCCTGCCTCTGGTGGCTCTGCAAGATCTCATGTTGTGGATCATTCCCAAGAGAACAACATGTTGGGATGATTCTCAAAGTCCCTGGTAGAACTGCATAGCATGTTCATTGTTCTCTTCTGTCAACTTTACAGAGCCAAAGGCACACGGTGGTGGCATAGGAAACACAACAATGTTATGGAAGGAATAAGGATACAGGCTAATGGGCAATAAAGGTGGACACTTACTGTGGTGCTTTCTTTAGTCTCATTGCCTGCTGTGTCTCTTTCTTACAGAGAGTACCTTGAAGGATACTGTTCCCACTCTGGTATTTTAGAGGTTTAAGAACAGAAGATAAAAGGGTTATGCATTCACTCAAGACACAGGTACTGAGGCATTGGACCATATGAATGCAAGAGTAAACAGACCCTGTCACTTTGCATGAACCTTGAAGTCAGCACCCTGCTGAGAAAAGAGATTAACAGGTAAGCCAAGAACAAAATATAAATCTTTAAATAAAAATATAAATCTATAAATTCTATGAAGAACAAAGACATGAGATAAACCATTCTAACTGTGCAGTTTGCAAATAGGCAGGGCAGTTTCCCAGTCTATGTATCTGACCAGAGACCAAATTCTTAAGAACCTAAGCTAAGCAACTTCTATCTATACTTTGAAAATAAGGAGGGATGGGACTTGCAGTCTAGTTTGCCTTTAGTGACAGGTTGTTTCCCTGTCTACAGAGAAGTGCTAGCTTGGATGTAGTCTCCTTTGTCTTCATATTAGACATCACACGGAAAGATGAGTCCCTTGCCCTTGCTCTGCACTTGGTCTTGCTTTCCCTTCTCCTCCTGCATTTGACCTACTCACATTTTGCTCTATTTATTCAAAAATTTAAATAGTATGCCTTTCCCTTTCTTTAATTACTTTTTTAAAAATCTGCCATATGGTAGTTTGTGTGTTTCATACAACCCAAAGGGCAATGCCACGTGTTCAAAGTGCAGAGGGGATGGTGGAAGAGATGGACACAGGAACGAAGGATAGCAGAAAGTGAGGGAGAAAGGAATGGGGGAGAGAGGGAAGGAAAAACTAAATTGGCCTCTCAGACCTGTGTTCCATTAGCTTCAAACCTCCTCCAAGACCTGTGCTCCATTGGCTTCAACCCTCCTCCCAGACCTGTGCTCCACTGGCTTTAACCCTCCTCCCAGATGGTCCTCCTACCATATTGCTATCTTGCCTGAAGATTTTTCTCTCCTTATTTCTGCTCTTTCTCAAATTCCTGCTTATTTCTTATGCAAAATATTTGCATAACAGCTTTTGCCTTTATAATACCCTTGCCTCTTAGTCATTTCCCCTAGGCTTCATCTTCTACCGCCTAAGTGTTTTAGCAAGGCACTTGTCTAAATTCGTATTTATTCCCTAAGAGAAACTCCACTGTCAACTATTCAAACAATGCTATTTTTCAGCCTGTTCCATTTGTTTGGACATTCAGAGTATAGCTCTAAATGTAAGAAACTAATTCTGCAACAGAAATGGCTTTGTATTTACAAAAGTAAAAGAAAACAAGTCTCACCTGACTCATTCCCACATTTTGAAGCTACAGTTCTGTGTATATCACTGAAAGAAGCTAATTAAAAGGCCATTTCTCCTGCCATACCTTAGGTGCCACACTGGAGAAGAAAAAAAGGAAGGACAAATGACCTGTACTTCTTCACAACTTTTAATTGGTGCTATCCCACCCTTGTCCCTAAGGAGGAACAGCAGCTGAGAACTGCTACATCTCCTGGCTCTGTCCTTTCAGGGACACATCAGAAGGGAAAAGATCCAACATGGAGTGATTTAGTTAAAAGTGTTGCTCTTCCATGGAAACAGACTCCCACTGCCCCCTAGCTCTTGTGGTCCATTGTGTATAATGAACCACTTAGGTGGGCTTTGGCTCCTTGCTAGCAGCTCAATGCCATTTACTGTATGAAAGAGAGAGGAGAGAGGCAGATTTGTTAGAATGACTTAACAAGTTGTGGTCCAGTAAGTCCAAGAATGGCTCTATGTGCACCGAAGAATGGTTGCCTGTGCCCAAGAATTCAATAGTTACTCAGTCTATCAGGCTAGGTTCCTCAGCTGGTCTTCACTATGCACTGGAATCTCAAAGAAGTAAACTCGTGACCGAGAAGAAATGGCTTGCTAGAGAGGCAAGAACTAGCAGGCAAATAGTGAAGCTTCCTGTTTCATGCTCTTATAATTCCACTTCCAGCAAAAGGGATGGTCCAGATGAGAGGCCAACCTTCCCACCTCAAAATATCTCGATGAAAGCAGTGTTTTCCTGTATCATAGGTCCAAATTAGATGTGGATCTTCCCATTTGAAGTCTAACAGAAATCCCTGTCAGGTGTGCTTCTCCATTTGGGGGTTTTAGTTAATTACAGATGTTATCAAGTTGACATCCAAGGATAGTCAAGACAGGGGTCCTCTACCACCTACAGTTCGCCTAAGCAGCATAGTAGCCAAGGCAATTCACTACATGGTCATAGTCAGTTCTGGTTCTCTTTAGCATGCATATATATCTGCAGAACCAATGCCCAGAATTGTATAGGTAGCCTTGTTTGTAGGTGTGGCAAGGTGGCAAGTCTAGCATGTAGAGGTGGTGGGTGAGTAGAAGAGGTGTGCTTGGAATAATCACATTTTACATTAAATCATCCTCCAGTCCTCATTGATTACTTCCACTTCACTAGGCAATTGCAGATCATGGGGATAAGTGAGAGTAGAGCCACCAGATGAAGGGTGTGATTTCCTCCAGTCAGAAGAATGGAGACGGATTTTTTTCTCAGGTATACAAAAAGTAAGCACATTTATACTTGAGTTTGTATAGACAATAGAGTAGGCCTACACTGACTAATCCAAGCTCCTGCTGCCTTTCAGTTACTATTATTCTTGAATTTTCGCTTTACATTTAAATTATATCAGGTTACCTGATGTGCTTTTTTTATTAGATCTCTTCGTTATTTACATATCAAATGTTCTCCCCATTCCTAGTTTCCCCTCCAAAAATCCCCTCTCCTTCTCCCCCTCCCCTACTCCCCAACCCACCCACTCCTGCTTCCTGACCCTGTCATTCCCCTATACTGGGACATAGAACCATCACAGGGTCAAGGGCCTCTCTTCCCGTTGATGTCCGACTAGGCCATCCTCTGCTACATATGCAGCTAGAGCCATGAGTCCCTCCGTGTGTTTTCTTTGATTGGTGGTTTAGTCCCAGGAAGCTCTGCGGGTACTGGTTATTTCATATTGTTGTTCCTCCTATTGGGTTGCAAACCCCTTCAGCTCCTTGGGTACTTTCTCTAGCTCCTTCATTGGGGACCCTGCGCTGCATCTAATGTATGACTGTGAACATCCACGTCTATATTAGTCAGGCACTGGCAGAGCCTCTCAGGAGACAGCTATATCAGGCTCCTGTCAGCAAGCTCTTGTTGGCATCTGCAATAGTGTCTGGGATTGGTGGTGGTTTATGGATGGATCCCCAGGTGGGTCAGTTTCTGGATGATCATTCCTTCATTCTCTGCTCTGAACTTTGTCTCTGTAACTCCTTCCATGGGTATTTTATTCCCTTTTGGGGGGAGGAATGAAGTATTCACGTGTTTGTCTTCCTTCTTCTTGATTTTCTTGTGTTTTGGAGATTGTATCTTGGGTATTCTAGGTTTCTGGGCTAATATCCACTTATCAGTGAGTGCATATCATGTGTGTTCTTTTGTGATTGGGTTACCTCACTCAAAATTATATCCTACAGATCCATTCATTTGCCTAAGAATTTCATGAATTCATTGTTTTTAATAGCTGAGTAGTAATCCATTGTGTAAATGTACCACATTTTCTGCATCCATTGTTCTGTGGAGGGATATCTGGGTTCTTTACAGCTTCTGGTTATTATAAATAAAGCTGCTATGAACATAGTGGAGCATGTGTCCTTATTACAAGTTGGAGTATCTTCTCGGTATATGCCCAGGAGGTATTGCTGGATCTTTTGGTAGTACTACGTCCAATTTTCTGAGGAACCACCAAACTAATTTTCAGAGTGGTGTTACCAGCTTGCAATCCCACCAGCAGTGGAGGAGTGTTCCTCTTTCTCCACATCCTTGCCAGCATGTGCCCATTTTTATTTCCAGTTCAAATTGGCTCTTATATTTTCTGTTTTATAAATATAAATAATTACCACTTTCATGCCAAGGATTCTGGATAGACAAATATCCTTTCTAGAACTTTACCTATGAGTGCCTCTATTGGCAGGGCTAAAGCTGAACCACACTGCTACTCCAGCACTGAACTGTTAGTCTTGTAGTCACCCACAACACTTGCAATGACATAAAAGGAGACACAGAAGATACTATATACTGGACACAGAATTTGGACACTCAACTATAACTCAAGGGCACATCAATAAACTTGTCAAACCATTCACAGATTATATGGATATCTTTGGATTTTCAATATAGATCATTTTTTCTTCATGAGATCCTTGAGATTTTAATATAACAAAAAATATAGTAAGAAAATACAACTATCACATTGTAGCTGGAGAAAATAAACAAATAGAAAAGAAGAGCCAAGAGAAAACACAAGTATCAAAGATCTACTCATTTTTACACCCAGGACTCTCATAAAAACATTAAATTCAAATCCATAATACATACACAGAGAACTTGGTGCAGATCATTCACTCCCTGTGCTTGCTGCTTCAGTCTCTGTGAATTCATATGAACTTTGCTCATGTTGTTTTAGAGGGTCTTTGTTTTCTTGGTATCATCTATCCCCTTGGCTCTTATCCTCATTCTGCCTTCTCTTCCATGTGGTTCCCTGAGATCTGAGGGGAGGAATTAAGAAGACAGCCAATTTAGGATTTAGTGTTCCAAGTTCTCTTACTCTGTAAGTCTATTTTCTCTCATATGCTTCAAGAAGAAACATCTCTGATGATGACTGAGCAAAATACTGACCTATGAGTAGAACAAACAATCATTAGGGGTCATTTTATTGCTGCTTTTTTTTTTTTTCTTTTTTTAAGACGAGTAGTATTTGGTTTTATCCTAGTTCTCTGGGCTATCAAGTCTCTGGTTCTTAGCCACCTAATCAGTGTCAGGTATGGGTTAAATCTCATGGAGTAGGCTTTTAGTCAAGTCAGATATTAGTCGGTTACTCCCACAAACTTTGTACCACCATTGCACTAGCATATCTTGCAGGTGGGACACCATTATAAATCAAAGGTTTGTGGCTGGGTTGGTATTTATGTTTCTCTTTTGGTAACATGCAGAGCACCTTCCTGTATCAAAGATGCTAGAACATGGGGGTAAAGGCTCTATGTAGTTATCAGTTCAACTTCTCCACATTCCATGAGTTGTGTAGATATTGTCTACTTGTTATCAGTTACTGGAGAACCACCTACAGTTTGGGCAACAGCCTGGCTTGTTGGGGATTTCCATAGGACACATTTGACCAACAACATAATTAGATGTAACTCAATCCTGGAACTGGAAGCCTCATTTGATAACAAGAGAAGGTCAGTTCTGTCTCCCCTGTTATTTGTAACTTCATTTAGATTTCCTTTATATATGTATATATTTTAGGAAGCTTCTACTATATTAAATTTCCATACTACTACTCAAAGATTCTTAATATTAGCTGTCTCTACTTATATTCCATCATCCTTCTCACTTGATTCTCCCATTTCAGATCCACCCACCCACCCTTACCCATCAATAACTATTCTATTTCTCCCTTCCTTGGGGATTGATCCCTTATTCTATACCTAACCTGTGTCATTATACAGTCTATAGCTTGTTTATCTTTGACTTAAACAGGAATGTCATTGCTTTAAAACTAATATCCACATATAAACAAATTCATACCATATTTGTCTTTCTGGGTCTAAGATACTTCACTCAGGATGATATTTTTCCAGTTCCACCCATTTACCTGCAAAGTTCATAATTCTGTATTTGTACTTGCTTGTACAGTCCTTTTGCTTTAGGCAGGCCAGGCAATGAGGGAGAATCACACCCCTGCTGCTGAGAAATCCACTTGTATGGACCAAAGGTTTTTGCTTATGTACAGAAAAACAAGCATCAGAAGGAGCTTCGCTTATAGAGAGAATGTAAAGAACTTATCATTACCACTAAGTGATTTTTAACAGATCTTATCAGTGCTTAACCACTAGGGGTACACTCCTCTCTCCCATCTCAGCCCATTGGAATTCCAGGAAGCAGCTGCTGAGGGAAAGCAAGGTCCCAACAGGAGTCATGGGTGACACCACATGCTTCATCTTCCCATGAAGAACTGATACCTTAGCCAGGCCAAAGCCTGGAGAGAGAGAGGAGAGTGTCCACTGCATTTCACAGCAGGCTTTTAGGGTACTCCCAACTGAACTCTTTAGTGATCATGACTTGCTCAGCCATCATCACGGAAGCTTACTTCTGTAGGAAATGGGAACACATACAGAGAGCCACAACCAGACAGTATGTATAGAGTCACAGAGCTCTGAATACTCAGCCATAATTGAGATGTCTCTTTCAAACCCCTCCCCTTCAAGTTCAGTAGAAACCCTGCAGGAGAGGAGGATGTAAGAGCCAGGGGCACAGAGGATACCATGGAAACACAGCCATCTAAACACAAGAAGACTGGACCTTAAAGGAGGAGGAATACATGCCCTATCCCTAACTTTAGAAGCTGTCTCCAACTGATAAACACTTGCAAATAAAACTTGATTTTCCTCTAAGGGAGTCTCACTGGGAAGGATAGGCTGCATGCCCAAGTAGACGGCCAACAGATAATGAACTTAAAGACATCATTCAGAAGTTCCTTTCCTTGTAAAGTCCTGGAAGGATTCTCCTTTTCTTTTCTCATTTTAAATTTTATCTCTTTTTGTTTTATTTTGCTTACACAATAGACCCTTTGCATATATGCTAAGGCATCCAGTATTGTGTTTTTATAGGATTCAGAAGTATGCCAACAAGTGAGTTTCTGCGTCTATAACATCCATAACTTTTTCTTGTACCCTTTGTTGGGCTCTTTACCTTCTGTTAGTTTGTTTTTGTTCTATTCCAATGTGTATGATTTTATTTTATCATATCATATTGTATCATATTATACTGTTATCATCCTTTGGATGTTTGTTTTCATTTTCTTTTTTCCCTTTTGTTGACAATAGATTATTTTCTCATACATTATATCCTGATTACTGTTTCCACTTTCTCTTCTCCTCTCAGTTCCGCCCCATCTACCCTCTCATTAGTATCCATTCCTTCTATGTATCTCATTAGAAAAGAGCAGGTTTCTAAGAGATGACAAAACCTAACAAAGCAAAATATAATAAGAGAAAAACAGTCATACTGAAGTTGGACAGCACAAACCAAAAGAAGTAAACGGACTCCAAGCAAAGGCACATGAATCAGAAAGCCTCTCATTCACCCATGCAGGAGTTTCATAAAAACACTAACCTGAATGCTATAATGTGTATACAGAGAGCTTGGTGCAGAACAGTGTAGGCTCCGTGCTCACTGCTTCAGTCTCTGTGAGATTATATGAGCTTTGCTCGGTTGATTTAGAAAGACTTGTTTTCCTGGTGTCCTCCATACCTTCGGACTCTTATATTCTTTCTGTCTCCTATTGTGTTACCTGAGCTCTTAGGGAAGGGATTCCATGGAGACATGCCATTTATAGCTGTGTGTTCCAAGGCATCATCTCTCTGTCTATGTGTATAATATTTGGCTGTGGGTCTCTGTACTTGTTTCTATCTGCTGAAGAAGAAAACTCTGATGATGACTGAGTAAGGCACTAATCAATGAGTATAGCAGAATGTCATTTGGAGTCATTTTATCATGACATTTTTAAAATATCAGTAGTATCTGGTTTTACCCTAGGAGTCTGGGCTATCTAATCTCCTGTACTTGGTCACTCAGGCAGGGTCTGGTATTGGTTCCATTTCATGGAGTGGGCCTTAAGTCAAGTCATGCATTCTCACAAGCTTTGGGCTACCATTGCCCTAATATATTTTGCAGGAAGGAAAACACTGTAGATCAAAGGTTTGCTGTTTATATTTCTCTTTTGGTAGAATGCAGAGTACCTTCTCATACTAAAGACACTAGAACATAGGGATGCAGGTTCTAGCTCTACCTCTCCATGATCAATGACTTGTGTAAATGTCTTTAACAATGGGTCTTGTTGTCATTTTGTGGAAAGCAACTCATTGTTTTAGGAATAGCCTGGGTTGTTTGGAGATTTCCATGGACCCCTTTGGCCAATAACCTATTCCCAGTTCTGGAAGCTCTGACTGGTGGCAAGAGATGGCCTGATATGACTCTATCCCCCTCATTATTTAGAAACCTCATTAAGATTGCCTTCATAGAAATTAGCAAATTTCTATGGCACTCCTTCAAATGTGTCTCAAGTATAGCTATCTCTCCCTGCATCCTTCCCTCAATCCCACCTCCATCCCTCCTCCCAACCTGATGCTCCCATCCCCTTCCCCACCTGATCCTCCCATTACTATCTCCCTTGCCCCCAGTTTACCCATAAATTCTCTTATATTTACATCTATCAGGGAGATTCTAGTCCCCTCTAGCTACTTTCTCTATATCTAACCTCTCTGAGTCTAATTTTGTAGCTTGGTTATTATTTACTTAACAGCTAATATCCACATATAAGCAAATATGTACCATATTTGTAATTCTTAGTCTGATTACCACATTCAGGGTAGTTTTTTCTAGTTCAATCCATTTGCCTGCAAATTTCTTGATTTCATTATTTTTAACAATTGAGTGTGCTCCATTCTGTAAATATACACTTGTTTATCCATTCTTTAATTAAAGAACATCTAGGTTGTTTCTGTTTTGTGACTGTTTTGAATAGAGCAGCAGTGAACATAGTTGAACAAGTGTCTTTGTCATATGATAAATTTTCATTGGTTATATGCCAAAGAGAGGTATAGCTGGATCTTGAGGTACATTGATTCCCATCTTTCTGAGGTAACACACACTGATTTTCATAGTAGTTATAAAAATTTGCACTCCCTAAGGCAATGGAAGAGTATTCTTGCTCCACATCCTTATCAGCATGATCTGTGTTTCTTTGTTTTCTAACGAGAGACTGGAATAAGGGTAGATCCAGATGGGAAGGGAAGTGAGGAAGAACTGGGAGGAATAGAGGAAGGGAAAACTCTAATCAAAATATATTGTGTGAGAAAATTAAAACTATTTTCAATTAAACAAAACAAATGAATAAATAAGATATCACCTGAGGCCTTTTCCTGCCTGAGGAGGTGTGTACGCCCGGGAGTGGTCTCAAGGCCTGAGCCAGAAGATGAGCCATCTTTGCTCCATTGCACTGCCGGGGAAAGGGCAGATTGGAGAAGCATCACAGCTTCTGGGAAGGATCCCATTTCTGGTTCCAGTCACCTGGCACCTTTTGCACCTGAGGAGGGGTGTCTGCCGGGAGCAGTCTCTAGGCCTGAGCCAGTCCACTGTCAGATAGAGGGCGACCTGGAGAAGGGACACAGCTTCTGGGCTCCAGTCTGCACTGTCAAGACTGTGGACCGCAGAAGCTACACAGCTTCAGGACAGAAAGAAGCAACCTAACTTCTGGGACAGACTCTATTTCAGGCTCCAGAATTTTGGGCACCTTCCTCGCCAGAGAAAAGGTGGTGACCAGTGAGGGCTCTGTCGGCCAGAGCAGGTGAGAGAATCATATTGTGTCCAGAGTCCCTCAGTGGCTAGACTGTGCAGGTGAGTGAATAATCTGCAGAGGCAAATCATCTTCTGGGACAGGCCCTGTTTTGGGGCTACATCTTCAGCAAGGAGTCAGATCTGAACGCCAGCCCTCTGTGCACATTCCCTGCTAGAAGAGAGCTACTCTGCAGAGAGTAACCTGACCACTGAGAATCAGGAGAAAACTGGACTCCCAGGACTGCTGACAGAGGCTAATGGAATCAAAGGAGGAACAAGCTCCAACCAGAGACAACTATAACAACTAACTGCAGATGGCGAAAGGCAAATGTAGGAATCTTACTAACAGAAACCAAGACTACTCACCATCATCAGAACCTAGCACTCACACCTCAGTCAGCCCTGAATACTCCAACACACCCAAAAAGCAAGAATCAGATTTAAAAGCATACCTCATGATGCTGGTAGAGGACTTTAAGAAGGGCATTATTAAAAAAATGCAGGAGAACACTGCTAAAGAGAAACAAATCCTTAAAGAAAAACAGGAGAATACTTCTAAAGAGGTAGAAGTCCTTAAAGAGAGAGAACAGTAACAAACAGGTGATGGAAATGAACAAAACCATCCAAGACCTAAAAAGGGAAATAGAAGCAACAAAGAAAACCCAAAATGTGATAACCCTTGAGATAGAAACCCTAGGAAAGAAATCAGGAACCATAGATGTGAGTATCAGTAATAGAAAACAGGAAATAGAAGAGAGAATCTCAGCTGCAGAAGATTCCATAGAGAACATGGGCACAACAATCAAAGAAAATGCAAAATGCAAAAAGATCCTAACTCAAAACATC
>NC_034597.1:6947604-7014513 GCF_900095145.1 Mus pahari | reverse complement strand
AATAATAATAATAATAATAATAATAATAATAATAATAATAATAATAATAAAAGATACCACCTGATTTTGGAGGGAATCAAAAAAATACAGATGGAGGTAAT
The DNA here is from genome assembly GCF_900095145.1 of Mus pahari. Classification (NCBI taxonomy): domain Eukaryota; kingdom Metazoa; phylum Chordata; class Mammalia; order Rodentia; family Muridae; genus Mus; species Mus pahari. The sequence goes on along the minus strand of NC_034597.1, from coordinate 7,014,412 downwards.
CACAAGGGCAGGAAGTCATTGAAGAAGTCACATTAACTTCTTGAAGAAGAGCTGTGATTACAATAGTCAGTCAAATGTAAATAAGTCCTATATAAGTCTGCCATTCACACAGGTCTCCTAATGTTCTGATTATGACTACTTTGTATGTGAAACTGTTTTAAAAACTTATTTGGATTCTTCAGTAGACATTTAAGAATACAAATAAATCTGACACAGATTGTTCTCTATATACACAATGTTTTATATTATTAAATGATTCAAAATTTGCCAATTGTTATGGAATTGATCCCCTTCTTTTTTCACACTCAGAAACACAAATACACATGCATGCATACACAAACACATACCTATCTATCAGAACCACTGTGCAAGACCAGAGGTATAGCTGCTGATTCACATGATAGGAATTAATAGGCCTAAGATTCTCAGGTAGATTAGCTATCAAACCAACTGATCGACCAACATCAGCAGAGCAGGTTCATTGGATACATAGCCATACCCTTTACTACTTATCAGGCACACCATGTGCACAGGAGTTCCTCACTTAATCCTTGCACTGCATCTAGCTGGGAGGTAGCACAGCCTCCTCATCAACCCAAGTAGAATGCTGCTGTTCTCCAATTCTCTGCACTGTACCACTTCCTATGACACCAGAAAACATGCACTATATCAGTCTATAATAATATAGAGTCTAACTCTTTTGTGTAAGTTATCCATTTCCTGTCTGAGGCTTATCAAATTTTGATTCTACTACTTTCTGCTATAGGAACTTGGGCAAGGTGCACTGGGTCAAGATTTTATCCTCTAACTGATATTGCATTTACATATTATGTGTTAACATTTTCTCCAGAGGAACCCAAAATTATTTAAAACACTTGGATGTCTAATAGCTCAATAACACTGGACAACTCCAAGCCTGATCATGGCTGGCCTAGAAAAATCTCCTATATATATATATACTGAATCCCTACTGCTGAGGACACACACACACACACACACACACACACACACACACACCTGTACTTCTCAGCCAAGGATAGCTACAGACATGTCACAACACATAATCATAAACTTACCTAAAACATTATGAGGAGCTGGAGAGATGACTCAGTGGTGAAGAGCACTGTTGCCCTTGCTGATGACTGGGGTTCATTTCCCAGCACCCACAAGATGATTCACAACCACCTGATCCAGAGAATTCAATGTCCTCTTCTGATTCTATGGCACCAGACATGCATGCGGTATACATACAGACAAAACAGTCATACATATAAAATAAGTCTAAAATGTAAAATAATTATTAGTTTGTGGTATATCTCAACAGCTCAATTCTTGAGCAAGAACTTTGTAAATGACTACACTTATCTCAATAGCTGAGAAACCATTCAGTCTTCACTTTGTTCCTAGGGGAATTTTGAATCTTTAGTCAAGTTAAACTTTCTGTTTATTATGTAATTTAAGTTTTTGTTTCTTGGAGCTAGGCTTCACCCTACCCCCATATTAATAGAATGCACCAAACACCATTGCCCTCAGAGCCACTCATTCTCAAAAATGTTGTATCATATCCCACTTTCCTTAACTGTGTGGTCTTGCTCCTATAACCATGCTTATGTGCAAATTCCCCACCCTGTGGTTTTGCGCTATAAAGGGGGCTTGAGAAATCGGCCCAGGGCTGGTCCTACAAAGCCTCCGTAGTTAGAGACAGCCACAGGTTCAGCTCTGATATGTACACAAAATAAAGCATACTTTAATTTAGATCACTGAGATTAATATAGTGTCTAAAGGGTGGCCATAGCTGAGCCAGTCTGGTAGTAAGTATCTCTTTATCTCTAACAGTGAGTTTTATATTGTTTTCTTTGGCTTACTTGTGACACAAATTAGAGGATGGGTTTGAGGCAGGTTAGTCTGTGAAAGTTCATGCTACTCTCAGTATGCTGAGTTAACTCACTTGTATACAAATGGATTATGCACTATTTCAGAGATGCTGATATCAACTCTCCAGGCAGCACTGCCATAGAAACCAAGTTCCTAAGTGTGGGGCAGCAGGCACTACACCACAGTATTCTCCTGGTTTTAGTCACCATCTTTATTATTATTATTATTATTATTATTATTATTATTATTATTATTAGATATTTTCTTAATTTACATTTTAAATGCTATCCCAAAAGTTCCCTATACCCTCCCCCCACCCAGCTCCCCTACCCACCCACTCCCACTTCGTGGCCCTGGTATTTTCCTGTACTGGGGCATACAAAGTTTGCAAGACCAAGGGGCCTCTCTCACAATGATGGCCAACTAGGCCATCTTCTACTACATATGCAGCTAGAGACACGAGTTCTGGGGGTACTGGTTAGTTCATATTGTTGTTCCACCTACAGGGTTGCAGACCCCTTCATCTCCTTGGGTACTTTCTCTTGCTCCTCCATTGGGGGCCCTGTGTTCTATCCAATAGATGACTGTAAGCATCCACTTCTGTATTTGCCATTCACTGGCATAGCCTCACAAGAGACAGCTATATCAGGGTCCTTTCAGCAAAATCTTGCTGGCATATCCAATAGTGTCTGGGTTTGGTGGCTGATTATGGGATGGATTAAGGGATATCACTTTCATGATTTCTGTATCCTCCATGTGGCTCCTGTAAGAGTCTGCTTTCTCTCTTGGCACAGGTAAAAAGCATTCATAGAAATAAATACAAATTATTCAAGCAGTGAGACTAATTCTAACTACCACTCCTCTTACCAGGGTCATTAGGTCAAAACATGGACCATGTCAGCCCCAACAAACCAGGCCCAGAAGCATGTTTCCAAAAGTCCAATTAAAAAACAGATAAACCTGAAAATCAGGGAGAAGACGTTTATTCTACCCGGTCACAATGGTAAAGGAACAAAGAGGTGTAGTAACCACACACACACACACACACACACACACACACACACACACATATCTTGGGGTCCTAACATGAGGCTTGGGTTTAAATAGAAGGCAAGATGTATGCATAATTAAATAGTGTTGGTCAAGGTGTGAGTCCACCAATCACAGACCCATCTTTGTCTCAGCTCCTGACTTGCCACGTTATCAGACAGTTGTCAGATTGTATAAAATCTCTGTCTTGAGGTGCTTTTCCCTCTTTAGCTAGCACTATGCTTCAGCCTTCTCCTTCTGCCTTGGGACATTTAAATGTCCTACGTTCCATTGTTTCAATAGTCTGATGGCCAAGTAGCAGGGCACACATGTCTTTTTTAATATCCTCGTTCTAGATGAGATGTTAATATGCCCTCTCTCTTTGTGAAAATGAGTATTTTAGTAAGCATTTGAGAAGTATTCAATAGATACAAGTATCAACTGCACATTGATCACGAAGTATTTTGTGTTGAAGAGGAATAGTTGAGTAGTGACTGCTACTCTCTGCCTTGTCCCTCACCATCTAAAGCTCTGTTGTGTGCCTGTAAATAGCATTTGCTATGGCCTCAGGGAACTCTATCCTGCTGTATGTAACAAGGAAATGAAATATTCAGGTCCTTCTAGTCATCTCCTTCTATGAAAGCTTTCTCATAACTTTGGGAAGTCAACCTATTTACTAAATCAATATATTCTTCGGCAAGTCTCAACAATGTGTGGGTGTGTTATAGATACAGGTAATAGAAATACTCCACAGGCGTTTGGGATGAGTTAATGCTGGAAATACAGGATGCAAACTGTCCTTCCAGTTTGCTGCTAAATAGCTAGTTCCTTGAATATGAATGTTTCTAGTGATTTGAAACAGACCCTAAGGTGATCCAAGCAGAGCACAATGCAGATCAGTTCAAAGCAGTGTAAGGAGCATTCCTGACTACTATCTATCAGTAAAGTACATACACCATCCATCCACATCTAGAGTCTATCTGTAATGGACTGCCAAATGTTCCTTCCAGCCTCCTCGAAATATTTTAATTATATTAAAGAAATCAGATGGACACTTCCTAAGAAGAAGAAGGAAGGTATGCTGAAGTAGATCTCTCTGCCTGCGTCCTGCTGGGCAGACTAAGGCCATGAATAAAACATCAGAAGAACCTGTGACAGCAACCTGTGACAAATCTGAGGACTTAAAAAGAGTCCTAAGAACTCATTGCAGTCTAGGAGAAAACTCCATGCTTTGCCAATCCTGATGGGTTTCAAGGGGAAAAAAATGTCACTTCTAGTTCCAATTACCCTCCTGGGAAATTTCACTTAAAAAATTCATTAGATGCAATTATCACCTCCATAAATTTTACTGTCCCCTTCACAGGCTTGAGTCAGTGGAGAGCATAAGAAAATGACTTGATAAAGCAAGTGACAAATGCTATGCTTGTCTTGAAATTGTCTTAGAGATACCATGCCACGGAGCCACCAGATATGAACAGGAAGGGCAGGCACCTCTACAGTGAATGCATACCACACAACAAGGGTTTGATTTATAAGAAGACCAGCCATGTCAAGTGTGTGTGTGTGTGTGTGTGTGTGTGTGTGTGTGTGTGTGTGTGTGTGTGTGTAATGAGCTACTCCAAACTCAGTGGCTTAAAAGAACATACTTTGAATTATCCTCTTGAATCCTTACACTGGCTGAGGCTTGATTGCTCTGAGACAACAGGAAACATCTTGATTCCTTCTCTTCATCCTGGGACCATGTTATGATTTAACTCTGAAAAACCTCCACACAAGTGCCTGTGTATTCAATGTGTAGTCCCCAGGTAGAGGTGCTATTATGGGTATAGGTGGACGCTTTAGAAGAGGTGTGAATGAAGTAGGTCACTGGTGGAATCCCTTTGAAGGTACTCCCAGTCCACTGTCCTATCCTCTCTATCTCTACTTCTCATCTGGTGTGACATGGGCATCTTCCTCCTCCACAAATTCCCACCACCATAAGAATCTGCTCATATATGGGACCCAACAACCCTAGGCTGACCTCTGTGAACCTGTGAGATAACCCCTCTTGCTCTCAAGTTGTGTTCTTGGGTATTTCAGTCACAGACAGGCAAGTAACTAACAGGGCAGCTAGACCCTGAGGATTATCTTCATAACAATGGTAAACATTCAGCAAAGAGCCTAAAGTACCACTCAGTAAGCCTCTGCTTAATTTCACCTCTACCAACGAACAACCCAGTGGCCCACAGTAAGCCATTTGAGTGAGCCATAAACCAAGAAACAAGGAAACACATTCTCCCTTCTCAGGGGTCAGAACTGTGGAGCCAGATACTAAAGGTCCTTCCTGTATCTGTTGTCAGCTGGAGAAGACACATTTCTAGGACTCTAGACTCCTTTCTTCCTTAGAAACATTCTTGTTCCATGAACAGAGGCGCAGAATCAGATATAAACAGGACCTATCATACTTGCTAAGGTTCACTTGCTACATATGAGAAGAGAAAGGAGAGCCAGACCCAGCACCAACTGCCTGCTTCTAGAAGTCTTCTCCAGAAGTACCCAGGGGAAGGCTGTGAACCTCATAGTGCTCAGCAGCTGGGGGAGAAAGGGTGGTCAGCTCCTCACACAACAGTCCTCCAGGTCCTGAGTGGGACAGTGGAAATGGAAAAACCCCAGTCAAGACAAGTTGCCACTGACTAAGGTGCTTCAAAAGGAGAAAGCAACATCTACAGCTGCAAGAGAAAAGCACTCAGCAGAGCCCCATTCAGGGCTGCACCCTTCCAATGAGCTGTCACTGTCTATCAGTTGGACAAATCAAGAGAAGGTGATTGGAGCAACTTCTCTGCAGAATGCCTACAGCATGAAGATGGTTCTGATAGGACATTTCTCCTCCATACTGTGCTCTGGAGAAGGGAGAAAATCTGGGCAGAAGGTAGTTGGACCAGCATTACACCCTGCAACACGTTGTAATTGAAATGCAGTTAAAATGACTTGCATTTTTAGTTGTTCTGTAACAAGACATCCAACTTTGCCAGACAACATCACCGCAATCTTTGTACAGCTTCCTTAAGATTCAGTGCCACTCCATCACCCTTTGCAGGTGGCTTTTGTCCATGTAGTTGTACTCTGACTGCTGTTGCCTCTGCTGTCACATTCACATTCCACATCTGGATAAGGTAACAAGCCTTTTCTGTATAAGCATTGATTTGTATAACAAAGCTTTCTTGGATAACTTCTCCCTGTGTATTCCTGAGCTAATGGCTTTCAACATGGCTGCAATATTTCAAAGCAAAACTGCAGCTCTCCAGTTGACTTCAGGAAAGCTAGGGGATATGAGTGTCATTTAATCACAAGATAGACTGTGACAGAGGCAAATCATGGGAAGACTCCCTAGCTTCAGTTAGTTCTCTGATCACACTAAATATCTGTTTTGAGAAATAGAAGGCACTCCAGTTTTCCCACCAGAGAGCAGCATTAAATGGATCTCCAGTGTTCTGTTCATATCCAGGATGCCTTGCACACAGCAGGATGGACATGCTTGGTTATCCAGCCTGTTCATGACCTTTCCCTTGTCCTGCTTATTGGTAGAGATCTACCATGTTACAAAATTGTGGGACGACAAACAATGCCAGAAACTCAATGGGTACATACCTGAGATTTAGGCAACTTCCCGCTCCCTGCCAGATTCCTGGCCTGGAACATGTGCCACGCTCCCCACATAAGGAAATGTGACCTGTGGAAGGAGGCCCAGAATAAAGTTCTCTATGCTAATGAGTTACCTAGAGGTTCTGAGGGCTTAGCCAATAAGTTTCCATTCCCAGGCATTCCTCCCTTCAAAACGTATTTAATCAACAGTCCACATTGAGAAGTTGGTATGGTAAGGTATGCACCTGTTTTCCATGATAAACAGCCAATAAACCATATAGATAAACATGGACTGTCTCTTTCATATACCATTGCCATGGGTAACACATGCAGAAGAATACGTATTGATGTATTCTTATCTCCTTGTACAAAGCCCAATTCTAAGTGGATCAAAGAACTCCACATAAAACCAGAGACACTAAAATATATAGAGGAGAAAGTGGGGGAAAGTCTTGAAGAAATGGGCACAGGGGAAAAATTCCTTAACAGAACACCAATGGCCTGGGCTGTAAGATCAAGAATCAACAAATGGGACCTCATAAAATTGCAAAGCTTCTGTAAGGCAAAAGACACTGTCAATAAGACAAAGAGGCCACCAACAGATTGGGAAAGAATTTTACCAATCCTAAATCTGATAGGGGACTAATATCCAATATATACAAAGAGCTCAAGAAGCTGAACTCCAAAAATTCAAATAACCCCATTTAAAAATGGGGTACAGAGCTAAACAAAGAACTCTCAACTGAGGAATACCGAAGGGCTGAGAAGCACTTGAAAAAAATGTTCTACATCCTTGGTGCAGGCCTGGGAACACCTGAGCCAGCTCCAGCTTTCCCACATCTTAGACTGTGCTTTCCCAGCCCTGGAGCCCTCTCTGTCTCTGCACGCTCCTGAAGCCCAGCACCTGCCTGGTGCCAGTGCTGGGAGTGGACAAGGACCAACACAAAATCTGGTGACATTTTCTGTCAGATAAGTCACAAGCATGAGACCAATATTGGTCAATGAAAAACAAAGCAAAGTATGGCCTGTGCTGTTACTCTCTGAGAACGATCTCCTATCAGAGTCAATCAGAAGAGCTTGTGAAGTTTCTTGGCTCACAGAACTATTCTCTTCTCCAGCTGCTTCAGCCTCTAGACTCCACTGCATGTGTAGCAACAACTGTTTTGAATCAATGAGGTAACAAAACTCATCACACTTAAAATGATAAAGTGCAAGGATAACTGTAGTCATTGATAAGATCAATCATAGGCCCACCTTTTTATTTAACTATTTATTTATTTATTTTGCTTAGTAGCCCAGCAATCCTAAGCACTGAAATTGCCTGAAAGAAATAATCCTAAGTCAGAAACTACCCATTTTTTACCCATTGTTAGATCCAGGCTTCTGATGTGGTAGGGTTTTGGTACATCCTAGGAGCAATTGTTTTTCAACAGGTAGGAGAGACAGTTTGGCTGTGTTTATCTTCATGAAACCTGGACAGCAGAATCTAAGCCAAAATGGGCTGCTATTGTCTGATGGTGACCAAGTCCTGTCAGTGCCCTGGCTCTCAGTATTCTTGCTGCCTCTGTCAGCACAAGGCAAAGGGAGTACAGCATGAGCCCAGGAAGCTCAGATACAAGGACTGGTTTTAAAAACCCCTGCAGAATGGTCTTCATCTCATTACTTCATACAAATTCATACAGAATGAGGATACATAGACTGTGCTGTTTCCATAGATACCCAACTCCTCCCACCAACCTGTTCACTGTTTGAAAGCAACATGGACAAAATGATTAAGTCACTAGTGCTCACAGCTGCTCATTGGAATATTGTTATATGGGGGTGGGGTGGGGCTGTGGACAAATCAGAAACTCAATTCATAAAGATCTGAAAGTAATCACTCCTTCCTCATGCCTTCCTCCTTCCATTTAAATAAAGGATTAACATGGCTATTTTAGTGACAACCTATGGGTATGCAACTTGTATACCATGTTTCTACACCTGAGCTAACGCTTTATGAAGTCACCTGGAACAGCCATATCTGGAGCACCAGGGGGTTTCTGCTCTTCCTCCTTCAAGGTGGAATGTCTACACAACTATCTAGAATTCCACCAGAAAACCATTGTTTCTCCCACCATTGTCAGATTTCCATGGCTGTAACAAGCCCCTGAGATAAATAGCTCAAAGAAACGAAGTCCTTTTTTACTCTTGTGGTTGCAGACATTTCTGCCCATGGTTCCTCAGATCCAGTGAACCATCGACTGTGCAGTTTCTAAGCCATGATATTGTGATAATCGAATATTGTGATAATCGAACAGAGCAATGGGAAGTAACTAGGTTACCCTTTTGCATTCCAGCATCCCAGGCCCCCAGGGATTGCCTTCCACCTCTAGGTCTAGGGTCTGCTGTTTACATGTGCCTCTAGTGGGTGAACCAGCATCCACCAGTGAGCCTGTGTGGACATCTAAAACTGTGACCCTCCCCTTGTTTATTAACTTGCTCAATTATTGTTATCATCAGAGACACGGGTGTATTTATTTTGTGTGCGTGTTTCCTTTTCCTTAGGTTGTCTAGCATTGGCTGCTGGGAGCTTTCACAGAGGGTCCCAGTCTTCTGCTGCCGAGCAGTGGCTGCATGTTATCTGACACTGCAGATCAATCCAGGCTCACCTTGTGTATTTTCTTCCCCAGTTCTCTAAGTCATTTCTTCAGATTTCCCTGGTTCTTTTCTTTGCAAATGAAACTAGGAACTAGAACTATGGGAGTTGGTTGATATTAGAGTTTTAGGTTTTCAGTAATGAGAGCAAAATTATGTGTGCTTAAAGTTAACCTGTGTACATATACCTGCCTATAAATAGTTCATATGTGAGCATCTGAATACCAAGCCAAGCAGGATTCATTCTGATGACTCTCAACTCTAATTCCTTACCACACCAGTCACAGCTTCCCCACTGTTATCCATAAACTCCCACTGTACCTTTGAAAATACTGGACCTTGATGCCTGTTATATGTTTAGTTGGCACTTCAACTCCTGTGTGGACTGGGAAGAATCTATCTTAGTTAGGGCTTCCATTGCTGTGAAGAGACACCATGACCAAAGCAACTCTTATACAGGACATTTAATTGGGGCTGGCTTACAGGTTCCGAGGTTCAGTCCATTATCATCAAGGCAGGAAGAATGGCAGCATCCAGATAGGCATGGCACAGGAGGAGCTGAAAGGAAGCCAGGAGCACAGTGTCTCATGGGCAGCTAGGAGGAGGGTCTCAAAGCCCACACCAATAATGATGCACTTCCTCCAACAAGGCCACACCTCCTACTAGTGCCACTCTCTGGGCCAAGTATATTCAAACCACCACATCATCATAACCAATAGCCTGCCTCACTTTATGAAACAACTGGACAGAAATCATACATACAGGGCTGGTGGAGGATCGCTCAAGGGTAGAACATTTATTTAGCATGTGCAAGGCCCTGGGAGGGAAGGAGTGAGATTTGTTTTCCATTAGAGTAGTGTTTGTGGGTGATGCCTTTGGTCTTCAATTTTGCAGAATCCATAATTTCCTGAGCCTTTCAGATCAGAGGCCCCCATCTCTGAATCCCTTCATTGAGATTGTTTTTCATGTGTAACACAGATTTTCTTCCACTGTTTATATTCCTTCCTCAGATCTCAAATTTTATTTGTATTTGTATTGAGTTCACTTAATTCTATAATGTATAAATACTTAACTAAAGAGGGCAGAAAGAGGCCTGATCTTTCATAGTTCTAATCCACAGGTTCTTCACCCCTCTGGCACAGAAGGGTGACATTCTTATATCCATTTCCAGTTCCTGATGACCTCATGCCTTGCCAAGTATGGGCTTTTCTTCTGAACTTTTAAATATGTTAATAGTCCCTGTGTCCCCTAAAAGCTGTTGACGCTATCCAAGCAGGGTGTTTGTTACCTCCACTGAACCTGCATTTCCCATGCCACCTTGTGGAAGAAACAGTGAAGTGAAGATGGCTCTCCTTGAATCAGCAACATTCAGATATTCTTTCTCCAAGTCTTTCTTAGTCCATTTCTCTCTGGGCCTGCAACCTTTTCTTTCTGTTTATACAACATTTGTCATACAGTATTACACCACGAGCTCTTGAGTCTGAACAACTTCATTAATCTAAATTCCTTCAACAACGTCTATGGCAATTAAGATCCATCAAATTATTATTTGTTATGTAACGGATAGAGAATGAATGAATAATGTCAGGAATTACATGTAGTATGTTTTCATTACACAATATTATTCAACTATAAAGAAAAATGGATTAATTAATTAATTAATCAGCAATTTTGCAGGTAAGTGGATAGACTAGAAAAGATCTTATTGAGTGGGGTAACTCAGACCTAGCTCCAGATCTTCAGATGTGAGCACATAGCCTGGGGTAACTACATAAATGGGGAAGCAAAAAGAGACCATTGTGGGGGCTGAGGAACAATAAAGGGGGAAATGGAAGGAAAATGAGAAAAAGGTGGGAAGTCTATTAAAAGAGGGAGAGAGATAAATACAAAAGTAGAAGGAAAGAAGGTAAAATAAGTCTTAAGGAATCACAGTTTAACTAATCTACTTTATAGTGAGCAATAATATATGTAAGTCTGTATATAAATATGCATATATATAGTTCAGATACAATTTTCTCATCAGTCTGACAATGCCTCCTCTCCGAGCCAAAGACCACCTAATAATTACTCCAACATCGGGCATGAGAAGTTTTCTTTTGAGTTGATCAGAGCTGTCCAAGAGACTCCATAAACTTGTAGACTATCAGTACTGTCCTTGGTTGTAGAAGGTAAATTTCTATTGGGAAAGACATCATGCTCTTCAGATACACAGCCCAGAGGCCCCAAAATTGGAACTGACCCGAATGCCTGCCCACTGAAAACAGGCTTTCACTGTTGTGATAAGGTGTCATGCAAACTTCGAGAGGAGGGAAGCAACCAACAGTCATCCCCAGCTATGATGCCTATGAACCACAATGAGCAGCATGACATGATAACCTTAAGGGTGGAGTAATGACATGTATATCTGGGTAGTAAACAACATCATGTGATTGAATTAAGCCTTGCTTAACAAGAGGAGAATCACATCTGGTAATGGAATCCTAGTCACCTACACGGAGATGACAAAATCACAGATGTTGGAGGAGAACCTACAACCTACAACAACCATTTACTAAACCAGCATAACCCCCAAGTATATCCGAAATATTTATTCTTAAACTCACAGATAAGTGCCTGTCTTACCTCTCAGTAAGGAAACTTCTCCTTGCAATAGATAACAGCCATTACAGAAAACCACAATCAAGATGGCAAGTTGTGGAGCTTAATCTCAATGGACTCACTTAACTATTGTTCAGGAAACATTGTAGATTTAGTGGTCTAAAGATTCTAAAAGCCGGAAGTTCAGGGAGTTTTTTATGAGACTGTGTATCAAAGCTATACCCATAAAGTCCCAATGACATGACAGACTAAACATGAGCTGTCCAACAACACACCAATAGACATGCCAAAGTGGGAAGTGGAGAGCCCAGAAGTCCTCTATCCTTCACGAAGAACTACAGGCAACTAAGGAATGCTGAGAGCAGGAAAAACAGTCTTCTCCTAGAAGGAGAATTCTGATTGGTTATCTAGTACCAAATGATCAGCCCTGGAAACAAATATACAGGTAACTCTATACAGACTGAGTAAGTTATATTTAGGAACATACGCATTCCTAAATGGGAATGAATATACACATTTGCACATGGGGACAGGGACTTGGCAGCACAGGGCTTAGTTTACTGCTCACTCCTCTTACTCGGGTCTAAAATGAGAACAAGCAAATGGGAAAAAATGAAGTTTGACAAAGAAAGGAGTGTGAGCCAGTTTAAAATTCCAGGCAAGGAAGGAGAAGAAGCTAGAGCATTCATTAACAGCATGAAAGAGAAAGTTCAACTTTGTTCTAGGTCAGTAGAAAAGGCTCTGAGAGCAAGACCACGACATCAAAGTTTGGCCTTGTGAAAATGTAAATTTATTTGAAAGGAGAAATCTGAAGAGGTTCTTGCTACAAAATACCTACCCAGAGAAGTGTTTTCTCAGATTCAGTCTTGAAGGCACACAGAGGGCATAGTAACTGCAGTCTAAGAAGGACATCTGGAACTGGCAGCAGAACTTATCTACATTGTCTACATGGTACTGGTTGTGCAGGGTGAAAAATGCAGTAAGTATTGGGGTTATAGAGATTTATAGCAAGGATCCAGAAAGTCTCTTGGAGTAACAACTGTCAGATCCTTGCAAGTGGCCCTGAGAGGCCATTGCAGGAAGCTGAGAAGATGAAATCTAAGCTACAACACAGCCTAGGCTGGTAGAGATGACAGATCATGCAACATTAGTAACACCACAGATAATATTCTTGTTTCTGCCCACCCATCACCCCTTGTAGTCTTTTCTGTTGGAGAACCCTGATACTAAGGTCACAGTCCACCATGTCTGCATTGTTCTCCAATCTATGCACAAAATAGAGGACTCCCTTTTTCAGCAAGGCCTCCCTTTCTCTGCCTGATGTTGGTTGGAGAGTGTCTTTAAGCACAGGTGCCTGACTAGTATTACTCTAAGCAGAGCTTTTCTCAAACGCTGCATGACTCAGTACGTAAGTCCTGATCTAGCTGCCTGCTCACATGATAATTAGGTGCTGTGTTATAAAAAAAATCAACCCATCCATATAATAACTTGATACTGTGTTATGAGCAATCACATCTTTCCAAACATGTCCCTTAAAGCCCTTACATACCCTACTCCTGGAAAAAATAGAGCCACCTTACTGAAGCTCTCTCCAGAAGTCCTCTCAAACTCATGGCCATCCGAACTCTGCCCCCTGCTACTGCTCCCTTCACCGGCCACCACCACCCCAAGCAGAGAAGGGATAGCCACACTTTTCAATAAACCTGTTTTTTTCTCCTCTGTTCTAAACTGAATGCTACTACCTGTTAATCTCTCCCTGGTTCCATGGTGGCCAGTCTGCTTTATCTCCTTTGCCTTATGATTGCCTATCAAATAGTGCAGGAAGATTGTTTGAAATGTTAAAAATATGTTAAATATTGATGACACCAATCCTGAAATAGGAGAAGAAGAAAGAGAAGGAGGAAGGAGAAGAAGAAGAGGAGGAGGATGAAGAAGAAGTAATGGTCATTAATACTGTCCTATTGCAATGTCATATCAGTTATGACTCAATTTTATCAAGCCTTCATTATATAAACACTGCACTAAGTGGATTGCATGCATTTTTAATTTATTTTTATTAAGTTACTTATTTTATATATGTGAAAAAGAGAGACTCTGTGTGTGTGTGTGAAAGAGAAAGAGAGAGAGAGAGAGAGAGAGAGAGAGAGAGAGAGAGAGAATGAATGAATGAAATGCTTACATGATCATGTCATATCACAGAGGTCAGAGGACAACTTGAAGAAATTGGTTCTCTCTTTCCATCATGTGAGTCAAAGGAACTGAATTCAGGTCATTAGCAGGATTGGAAGCATGTGCCTTTAACTGCTGAGCCAATTTACTAGCATATGGTTTTCTTGCTAATTTTATTAATCATCCATGTATGGGTGATCCATCTTATCATATGAACAGATCTGAATAAAATTACCTTTTTCGTGACAAATACATCTGCAGCCACCTGAATGAAGAAGAACAGAAATAGCCCTCTGGAAAGTCTGTGTTTTTGCTTGGTGATCCAGAGGAGAGCATAACATGGTGGTTAAGGCAAAATCCTGCAGAGGTGGCACCACTGCCCATCTTCTGAGAGACTGCTCTGAGCCTTGCAGTTCTGCTGCCCTGCACCAGGCCAGAGAGTTGGTTATATAAATGGCTTCCTCTCTGACTCATGCATCTTTCCAGACTGAGGCTGCATTTCTCTGTGACTGGTAACTATTTTAATGAAGAGGAGAGAAAATTGCCATATAGAGAAAAATCCCTGAATAAATAGCAGGAGCATAATTGCTATGGCCTGGAAGGCTCCTGGGGACTCATGCCACTTTCACAGTGATTGTCATGATTACCTGCTGTTTCATTGTATATTTAGGACTCTGTAGAAGTTGCAAACACATCTCAGTTTAACCGTGAGATTCGCAGTCTGAAACAGGTAACACACTCATTCTGGCTTTGGGTCAACTCCTGCAGTTGTGTTCATGCTCTTGAGCTTGCTGTGGGGAGCTTTGAGGACAACCACTCCCACTGTCACAATCTGGAATGCCTTTGAGATCACTTGTCTAGCTCAGGACCACTTCTGGTAGCAGCCTGCTAAAGGATCCACAAGCAGGCAAGGCTAGTCCTCTATTGCTGGACCTCTATCATCTTTGTGTTGCACTCCAGAAGGATCCCATCATCTTAGGCACAACATGGGGAGACCTCAGTGGCCAAACAAAGGGCCAACTTTTCCAGATTGCTCCAGAATGACATTCAAGCCAGGCAAGCCTCATGGTCACGATATAGATGCCAACAGGGCATGGGCTTCTTAAACTCTAGTAACAACACTAGAACGTGGGGTCTCAGGAATCTGTGGCTTTTTCTTCCAAACTCAGGAAGCATTTGGGTTAAGTGACAGGTTCAATGGCAGCACAGGCTGCGCAGGTCTCTGAGGAGAGTAAGGAGACATGGGCAAAAGCAGAGGAAGTTCTTACCCATCAATCATCAGATCCGAGATCAGAATCCATTAGTGCTCAGTGGGCATCACTTGCGGATTTAGGATATTCCACTGCAAACACACATCTGCCCACCTTTCTAAATGACACAGCCCTGTCATTTATGACACAGTTCAATCCATGTCATACAATGTAGCCTCTAACAAAAGCATCAAATTCTATACAGCTTAAATCACAGGGGGGCAGTCATTTCTCCCAAACGGCAGAGATTATTTTGCTGTCTACTTTACAAGTGTGTTTTATGTACTTACATTTTCCCTCTCTGGAACAGGAGGACAGCAAAGAGTTTGGGAATCATGTCAATATTAAGCTGTCTACACTACAGAAGGACTTGCGTTGGCTTTGGTTAAATCTGCCTACAATTTAAAGATTTGTTATTCTTGAGGGATCTCATGGCAAATTCTACAAATATCTTTTTCTTGCCAGGTAATGGCAGTGCATGCCTTTAATCTCAGATATGGGAGGGAGAGACAGAAGGAGCCCTGAGTTTAAGGCCAGCCTGATCTATAGAGTGAGTTCTACGATAGTGACTGGTGGGCAGCGGGGAATATATTTTTTCTAAGTTTTGGGAATGCATGTCATTTAGGAAACCAAGGTGGTGTCCTCTGGATGTAGGTATCAAAAAGAAATAATTTACCAGGGCCTTGAGTCCTCTGATGTCTGTAAAAAAAGCAGTTGCAATAGATCAGTGTTCCCCAGCCTGGCTAGATTCATCTGTGGTTGATATTTAGTTTCTGTTTTCTATTTTTAAAGATTTATTTTATTAATTTATTTTACGTATATGAGTACTCTATCTGCATGCACACCTGCATTCCAGAAGAGGGCATCAGATACTATTATAAATGGTTGTGAGCCAGCATGTGGTTGCTAGGAATTGAACTCAGAACCTCTGGAAGATCAACCAGTGCTCTTAACTGCAGAGGCATCTCTCCAGCCCTAGTTTCTGTCTTCAATATTAGGGATTAAAACCAGGGCCTCATAGACTAACAAGTACTCCATTACATAGCCACATTTCCAACTATTTTTAACTGTTTGTTTTGAAAGGGGGCAGTTCACTAAGTTGCCCAGGCTTGCCTTGAACTCAACCAATAACTCTCCCAGGTTGCTTCAAACCTCTTAAGTAGCTGTCATTATAAACCTTCCCAAGAGGGGTCCAACTTACCTGGCTATATTAGGAAGATATTTTGTAAGATGTGATGGCTAGGTCATATCTTGACTCAAGAAATCAGACTATATGGGAATAAGGCCACTTGGTTAATATTCCTTGGGAAATTCTAGTGTTAAATACCAGGCTTAAGATCCAAGAGAAAGGTTAATTTCTGTAACCTGCTACATACATCCACTCTAAACTGGATTCCCAAAGGAAGCAAAATTAATTTAATATGACCCCTAATGAGTTCTGCCTTTGTGTGGGCCCCTTCCAACCTGTGACTTGCTTTCAGTCAGAAGAAATGATGACGTCATATTACACAGAGCAGACTGAAGTCAGAGGTTCCACTGGCTTTGAAGAAGAAGCCACCCTGCTGCAGCAGAATCTTTCCCTATCAGATCTCACATGCTGCTGTCTACCTGCCAGTGCAGCAGTATTTGGAGTTTGAATTTTTGAGAAGCAGGAAGGTCATGGAGATGCGAATTCTGCCACAATCTGCGCCCCACTCTGCTCTCTTTCTGCCATGGGAGAGTTGTAGCTAGAAATCAACCCACACCAGAATACATCAGCCTTGGCCCTCCCACTTACCACGCAGGGGTAGAGACACTCTCCACCAACTAGTAAGTTAGGTCTTGCAAACTTTATATGTCCCAGTACAGGGGAATGCCAGGGCCAAGAAGTGTGAGTGGGTGGGTAGGGGAGCAGGGCTGGGGGAGAGGAGTATAGGGAACTTTCAGGATAGCATTTGAAGTGTAAATAAAGAAAATATCTAATAAAAAAAATGTTTGATGATGCCAAATTCTTAGCATGGCGATGACCATAGTAGCTAAACAACAGAGCAGATACTGTGTAAATTAGTCTAATCTAACGTTCTACGTCTACTGAGTGTAGCCCTTTGGGCCAGTAACTTATTCATTTTGATAAGTCTCAGTTTCTATATATGTGAACTGTAAATAATAATATTCCTCAATTTCCCAGCATTTCGGGGAGTAGGTTAGTAGATGGACTGTGCTTAATAAACATGGAATGTACACCTCATCACAACTAAAAACTAGTAGTAGGAATAGCCATTACAAGCTAGTGGCTTATGAGATAATTTTTTTTAATTTTAGCACCCATTGTGACCCTTCTTCCTAAGAAATCATTCTGCAAACCCTAATGGCAGGGGAAACACACTTGGAAATGTGGAGATGGGTGAATTAACAAGTATCTACTGAGGAAGGCATTGTCCTGTCAGAACTAGCAGGTAATACTCTCAACTGGAAAGAGGGCCAGTGCTGATGGCCATGTGTAATAGCTGATTGAAGTTACAAAGCAAAATCCCGTGTTTCTCTTCTTAATCTGCACCTAATAAAGTCTAACCTAACCTAATATAGTTTAATCCAACCTAATATTGTCTTCTAGCCTTTTTGATTACTAAAGCTGTCTTTTAAGCTCTGCTTTATGCTTTCTTTAGGTACCAACTGTAATTTTCAGAGTCAAAAATTGGAAAGCTGCTTGACAGCCTTAGAGATGCTACAAGAAATAATTGCATTTACAAATCAGAATCCAGGGAGTGTGACCCAAAGCACCTACCGCTCAAGTGACCCTGTGAAACCAAGTTCTGAGGCTCCCTGATGAGAGATCATCACACAAAATATGGGGAAGAGAAACCTAAAGCTGGGTCCTGGGAGGAACTCCTACTTGGCTGAGAAGAGCTTTTCAGAAAGCTGCTTAACAATGCCCAGAACTCACATTTAAGGAGTGTGAAGAAGAGAACGAAGTAATGAAACTGACGGATACCATGTCTTCTACAAAAATAAGCTCGTTAAGGTGCAGAAACAAGGGGTCTAGAGAGATGGCTCACTGACTACTCTTCCAAAGGTCATGAGTTCAATTCCTAGCACCAACCATCTGTAATGGAATCCAATGCTCTCTTCTGGTATCTAAAGAGAGATACAGTGTACTCACATAATAAAATAAATGGATAAAAATTTTTAAATATTTAAAAAGCAGAAACAAGAAAAGTTTGAGGAGATAAGTAAAAACATACTACATTATACTGAAAGATAGATATCTACCTGTAACAAATGCATTACAAGAAATTTTAGTTAAAGAAAAACAATGAGATTTAAATAAACTCATCTGAGAATTGTAAAATTATCAACTTCCAATTAAAGGTCTCGATTATTTAGTGTATAGGTTAAATGGGTGCCTTGTGACAAGGGCTGCTCCATGATGCCACCAGAAAACAAGTTCAGCTTTGGTTCTACTGCTGAGTTCTGCCTCCTGGAAGGTACAAAAGAGTCAGCCCCAGAGAAGAATGCCTGCCTTTATGATGCTGTACTGGATAGCTTTGTGTCAACTTGACACAGCTGGAGTTATCACAGAGAAAGGAGCTTCAGTTGGGGAAATGCCTCCATGAGATCCAGCTGTAAGGCATTTTCTCAATGAGTGATCAAGGGGGGAGGGCCCCTTGTGGGTGGTGCCATCTCTGGGCTGGCAGTCTTGGGTTCTATAAGAGAGCAGGCTGAGCAAGCCAGTGCAAGCAAGCCAGTAAAGAACATCCTTCCATAGCCTCTGCATCAGCTCCTGCTTTCTGACCTGCTTGAGTTCCAGTCCTGCATCCTTTGGTGATCAACAGCAGTATGGAAATGTAAGCCAAATAAACCCTTTCCTCCCCAACTTGCTTCTTGGTCATGATGTTTGTGCAGGAATAGAAACCCTGACTATGCCTTATATAAAATATAATTTCTTTTAGAACTTCAATGTTCATTTGATGGGCAATCTGAATTAAATTCACTTTTGCAAAGTAGCCATGACAACCACTTCAAGCTATAGGATTAAAATCTAAAGCAAATGTTCCAGGTGAGGAATGTCCACATATGCAATTGGCCCTTGATCACACAGCATGGAAGGTGACGGCTGGTCACCAGCGAGGTCTTGTTCATTCTGTAGATGAAAAGCTGAAAACAGCCACCATTAAGTTAAAGAGGGAGATGGATCAAGGGACAGATAGAAAGAAGGAAACTTGCAGCATTTTCTTTCAAGATAGCCTCTTGTTGGTCCCTACTACCACTGCATCTTAGAAACAAAATAAGTGCACTTCACATCCAATGAGAAAGACCTCCTCAAACTGGAACCAAAGGCTCAGACACCAGAAGGTGATCAAGCAGCCCAGTGCAGCAGGTTATCAGCAGGTGCCTCCGGTGTCAATCATATTTCTAAGACAACATCAAGGCTTTCTTTTGCAGAATTTTTCTATGTCTGACACTTCCAAGCTTCAGAAAATGATACACAGACCTTAATACTGTTTCATGTGTGGACTAAAGCTGAGTCCTGGGAAAGGTTTTCCATGGTCTGAAAGCATGGACTCTTGGTGTTTGTGACATATTCAAACTCTGCATATTCTAACACTTCACCTTGTATTGGAAGTTAATGACATCATGGGTCCATGCATTTATCTGAATAACTTTGTTTTAAGCTCATACCAAATTTCTGGTAATGAATGTACTACTTCTGACCTTTGTCTTTCAATATAATTGTTTATTTTAACCCAAAACAAAAACAAAACAGAGCATTTTTCCTGGAGAAAAAACTACTGAGAGGAAGTAGAGAGTGAGTGAAAAGTGTCAGTGAGACAGGACAGTGGAGCCAGCCAAGTTCAGCTCTTGTTGCAACAGCATAACAATTTTCATCTTAAAAAAATGTGTTTCCTTTCCTTCCTAGATTGAAGAAGGTTAGACTGCAGAATCTGAATTATTTAGGTTTCTACCAAGGCAAAATGTGTGTTTCCGAAGGCATATGACATACACTTTTGGTTTTGGGTCAAGTCAATATAAGATTCTTCCATAAAAGACCTCCATCATTTATAAAATGAGTAGCCAATCAGATGTGGTTTTCTGACTACATGTTAGTATATAAAATTAAAAGATTTTTAAATGTTATGAATAATCAAGTCATAAGTAAAAATCAAAATGTCAAAATTATTTAGTCTCTTGTAATGAAAGTGAAAATTAAATTATTGAAATTGAATTTTTCTTGTAAAAATAAAAATACCAGCAATGATAGTGCGACAGGAAGTGTCTAACCATCCTCTACTACCAAAATATCACAGACTTACCCTGGAAGGGATGCAGCAGTATTTATCAAGCTCTCTAAATATACAAATGCCTGTATGATACACAATGTCATGACTATGGATGCTCCCTGAATCAGGCTCAGGAATCACTTAGCCTGATTCAGGCTCCCTGAATCACTATAACTCTCTCTCTCTGTGTGTGTGTGTGTGTGTGTGTGTGTGTGTGTGTGTGTGTGTGTATCTGTGAGTGTAGTATGTGTGGATCTGTGTATGTGTGTGAGTGGGGGTGGGAGAGACAGGGGAGGACCAGGTGCCTTATGAACCCAGAAGAGGGCATCAAATCTCCTGGACCTGAGGTTACAGGTCAGGGGCCACAAGTGGCTGCTGGAGACTGAACTAAGATCCTCTTCAAGAGATTCTGTAGATGCCCCAGTGTAGAGGAATAGAGGGCAGGGAGGCGGGAGTGGGTGGGTGGGTAGAGGAACACCCTCATAGAAGCAGGGGAAGGGGAATGGGATAGGGAATTTCCAAGAGGAGGGAAAGCAGGAAAGGGGATAACATTTGAAATGTAAATAAAGAAAATATCCAATAAATAAATAAGTATTGAACAATGAAAAAAAAAAAAAAGACCCTCTTCAAGAGTAGAGAGTGCTCTGAACTACTGAGCCAGCTCTCCAGCTCAGTCATTTTCATCATATTGAAAAGGCAGGTTATATTTACTTTGGGATTGAACTGAAACCATGTAGGAGGAGTGTCTAAGAAGTAGACGCAAAGTGTGGCCACAGACCCACTTAAGAATTCAGTGTTTTCTATCCAGCTTTAGTTCACCATATACTCTCTCTTTGAGGTTAGTTTCACAGTTATTAGAGGTTATAAAGTGTTTCTAATTACTGAATGTAACAAAAGGTTTAGTTTTAATGGTTGAAACCATTCCAAATAAAATGAAATTAATTGAGAGCTGCTCTTACTTAAGAAATATATCTGGATTTGATCCCAATTCCCCCATATTCAACATGAACAAATATAAAATATCTCACTGCATGTACTCTGGTTGTTTTTGCCTGAGGAGCACTCAGGATCTGGGCAGAATCAGAACTTTAGCCTGAATCACAACTCTGCTGAAACTTCTTTAATGACAATAATCCTGAGCACAAATAACAAGGGCCTCTTGGTAACCTGTGTGATGTCTTCTTAGAAGTCCCAGGACTGTCTTCTGCTGATGAGATCCTCAGACAGACACTGTGGATGTAACAACAATTTTATTAGTCCTATCACTTCCTTCCTTCCTTCCTTTCTTTCTTTCTTTCTTTCTTTCTTTCTTTCTTTCTTTCTTTCTTTCTTTCTTTTTTTCTTTCTTTCTTTTTCTCTTATTCCTTTCTTTCCTTCTTTCCTTCTTTTTTTCTTTCTACCTTTCTTTCTTTCTTTTTGAAGTGCTAAATCTTGTGTCTATTAAAATAAATCACTATTATAATAAAATAATACAACGCAAGTTTATAAATATTGATTGGTTATGTAAATTGAATGTTCACCTAATGGGACAGTTTTGATTTAAAAAACAACAACAACAAAGTCTGAAAGCTGAAATGGGAAGTGTTTTGATTGCATTGTTTGGAATACAGCAACTCACCAATACCTGGCTTTTGCTGTCTAGTGTCCATATTTGGTTTGGCTTTTAAGCAAGATAATTACAAATAAAGAATATTAAAAAGTATTAGAGTACCAAGGCATTGTGGGAATTGCAGGCAGGTATCCAGTCGAGTTGAGATCTGAACCCCAGTGGTCATAATTCACACTCATGACACGGTAGGAATCCCTCAAGCTCCTGGAACTCCAGCCCCTGCCTAAGGTATCACCTCTCACAGCCCCTACAAGAGAAGCATGGTCAATGGTCACATAAGCAATGGCCCAAGCTTCTGACCTTCAGGCTAAACTCCTCCCCAGTTACCTAGCAACAGTGAATACCATAAAAGGGGCTGTTCAGCCCCACCACACTCTGCTCTCTTACTCTCACTTTTACCCTCTTACTCCTTTGTTCCTCTACCTCTCACTTCTCTCACTTCTCTCTCCTCTTCCCTTTCTCTTTGTCTTCTCCTCTCCTCTCCTCTTCTCTCTCTCTCTCTCTTCTCTCTTTCTCCCTGCATTTCTATAATAAAGCTCTTAAACCATAGAGTCTCTGCTCTGCTCCATCATGTCCCACTGCACATTCTGCTCATTGTTGGCCCCTTGGTCTTGCAAACACTTTATGCCCCAGTACAAGGGAACGCCAGTGCCAAGAAGTGGAAGTGGGTGGGTAGAGGAGCAGGGAATGGGGAGGGTATATGGGACTTTTGGGATTGCATTTGAAATGTAAATGAAGAAAATATCTAATAAATAATTTTTTTTAAAAAATCACATCTCATGATAATGATAGAGGACTTTAAGAAGGACATACGTAACTCCCTTAAAGAAATACTGGAGAACACAGGTAAACAGGTAGAAACCCTTAAAGAGGAAGCACAAAAATCCCTTAAAGAAGAATCGGAAAACACAGTCAAACAGGAAAAGGAAATGAACACAATCATCCAAGACCTAAAAATGGAACTAGAAACAATAAAGAAATCATAAAGGCAGACAAATCTGGAGTTAAATTAAAAAAAAAAAAAAACTAGGAAAGAGATAAGGAGCTATAGATGCAAGCATCACCAACAGAATGCAAGAGATAGAAGAGAGAATCTCAGGTGCAGAAGATACCATAGAAAACATTGACTTAATAGTCAAAGAAAAGGCAAAAGGCAAAAAGCTTCTAACCCAAAACATTCAGGAAATCCAGGACACAATGAGAATATCAAACTTAAGAATAATAGCTATATAAGAGTGAAGATTCCCAACTTAAAGGGCCAGTAAATATCTTCAACAAAATTATAGAAGAAAATGTCTCTAACTTAAAGAAAGAGATACCCATGAACACACAAGAATCCTACAGAACACCAAATGGACTGGACCAGAAAAGAAATTCCTCCCATGACATAATAATCAAAACACCAAATGCAGCAAAAAAAGAAAGAATATTAAAAGCAGTAAGGGAAAAATGTCAAGTAACATATAAAGGCACACTTAACAGAATTACATCAGACTTCTCACCAGAGACTATGAAAGCCATAAGATCCAAGGCAAATGTCATACAGACCCTAAGAAAACGTAAATGCCAGCCCAGGCTATTAAACCCAGCAAAACTCTCAATTACCATAAATGAGAAAACCAAAATATTCCATGAGAAAATCAAATTTACACAATATCTTTCCACAAATCCAGCCCTACAAAGGAAAATATATAGAAAACTCCATCACAAGGAGGGAAACTACACCCTAAAAAAAGCAAGAAAGTAATCTTCTTTGAATAAACCAAAAAGAAGATAGCTACACAAACATAATTCCACATGTAATAGCAAAAATAGCAGGAAGCAGCAGTCATTGGTCCTTGATCTCTATTAACATCAATGGACTCAATTCACCAATAAAAAGACAGAGGCTAACAGACTGAATACATAAATAGGACCAAGCGTACAGGAAATGCACCTCAGTGAAAAAGACAGACACTACTTCCAAGATAAAGGCTGGAAAAAAATTTTCCAAGTAGATGATCCCAAGAAAAAAAGCAGAAGTCATTGTAATATCAAATAAAATCGACTTCATCTCTTTGAAGAAAGAAATCAAAGATCTCAGAAGATGGAAAAATTGTCCATGCTCATGTATTGGCAGGATTAATATAGTGAAAATGGCCATCTTTCCGAAAGCAATCAAGGACCTCCACATAAAACCAGATACACTGAAATAGAAAAGAAAGTGGGGAAGAGTCTTGAAAACTTGGGCACAGGAAAATTTCGTGAACAGAACAACAATGGCTTATACTCTAAGGTCAAGAATCGACAAATGGGACCTCATAAAATTGCAAAACTTCTATAAGGCAAAGGACACTGTCAATAGGACAAAATGACAACCAACAGATTGGGAAAAGATCTTTACCAACTCTACATCTGATAGAGGGTAATATCCAATATATACAAAGAACTCAAGAAGGCATACCTCCAGAGAATCAAATAACCCTATTAAAAGTGGGATGCAAAGCTAAACAAAGAATTCTCAACTGAGGAAACTCGAGTGGCCAAGACAAACCTAAAGAAATGTTCAACATCCTTTGTAATCAGGGAAATGCATATCAAAACAACCCTGAGATTCTACCTCACACCAGTCAGAATGGCTAAAATCAAAAATTCAAATGACAGCAGATACTGGCAAGGATGTAAAGAAAGAGGAATTGTTGGTGGTATTGCAAGCTGCTACAACCACTCTGGAAATCAGTCTGGTGGTTCCTCAGAAAATTGGATATAGTACTACCTGAGGACACAGCTATACCACTCCAAAACAATGCTCCAACATATAACAAGGACACATGCTCCACTATGTTCATAGCAGATTTATTTATAATAGCCAGAAGCTGGAAAGAACCCGGATGTCCCTCAACAGAGGAATGGATACAGAAAATGTGTTACATTTACAGAATGGAGTACTACTCAGCTATTAAAAACAATGAATTCATGAAATTCTTAGACAAATGGATGGAACTAGAAAATATCATCCTGAGTGAGGTAACCCAGTCACAAAAGAACACACATGGTATATCCTCACTGATAAGTGATATTAGCCCAAAAGTTAGGAATACCCAAGTTACAATTCACAGACCACATGGAACCTCAAAAAGAAGGAAGATCAAAGTGTGGATGCTTCAGTCCTTCTTAGAAGAGAGAACAAAATATTCACAGGAGCAAATATAAAGACAAAGTGTGGAGCAGAGACTAAAGGAAAGCCCATCTAGAGACTCCCCCACCTGGGGATCCATCCCATGTACAGACACCAAACCCAGACACTATAGCAGATGCCAAGGAGGGCTTAATGATAGGAGTCTGATATAGCTGTCTCCTGAGTGGCTCTTCCAGATTCTGACAAATAAAGAGGCATATGCTTGCAGCCAGCCATGTGACTGAGCACAGGGTTCCCAATGGAGGAGTTTGAGAAAGGACTGAAGGAGCTTGAGGTGTTTAAAACCACATAGGAAGAACAACAATATCAACCAACCAGAACCCACCAGAGCTCCCAGGGACTAAACCACCAACCAAAGAGTACACATGAAGTAACCCATGGTTCCAGCCAAACATGTAGCAGAGGATGGCCTTGTTGGGAATCAATAGGAGGAGAGGCCCTTGGTGTTGGGAAGGCTCAATGCTCCAGTGTAGAGGAATGCCAGGGTGGGGAAGCAGAAGTGGGTGGGAGGGTGAGTGGGTGGGGGAGAACCCTCACAGAATCTGGAAATGGGAATAGGATGAGGGTTTCCAGACGGGAAGCAGGGCATGGGGATAACATTTGAAATGT
Source organism: Mus pahari (assembly GCF_900095145.1). NCBI lineage: Eukaryota > Metazoa > Chordata > Mammalia > Rodentia > Muridae > Mus > Mus pahari. Next base: position 6,988,582 of record NC_034597.1, on the reverse strand, counting down.
AAATAAATAAAATATCCGATAAAAAATGTACATGTAAAAAAAATTATGAAAACTGACTTTGCCTCCTTCAGCAACTATCACTTGCTCACAGTGGACCTATCAGTGTAATCGTGGCACTACTGTCCAAGAAGCCACTAACAACTGCATAATTAGACTTAAGGCCTGACCAGTAGCAGGGATCTGGTGCCTACTGTGGCAAATCTAACCAAGAATCTGTGCCTAGAGAAGCTATGGATCCACATCAGCTAGTGTCACTACTTTGCTAAACTGATAGGATATAGGATCCAACTATTTTCTAAATACTTATCTTTACAACCGTAGGTAAATACCTGTGTGAGCCCTAAATTTGTCTTCTTGGCCTGACTGTGTAGAGTAAGAGGTTTCTGAAGGCTTGCCACAAACATTTAACTGAGTGGGACTTGGCCCCTTAGCAGACACTACAATTAACAGTTGAATTACTGAATTTAGCTACTTTTCTTTCCTAGACTGATGGGAGGGAGCGATGTACTCTGATAAACCAAAAGGCAATTCCTCTGTATAACATTGTCTTATTTCACCAATGAATATAAATTATTTTAAGATAATATTTAAGATTCATCAACAAAATAAACAGTGGTGACTTAGTTTATGCTCCCTATGAGCCCATGGTGAGGATTCTTGCACATGTGAGTTGGTAGAGAAAGGAAGCAGGAAGAGCTGTCTGGGGGGGAAAAGATTTAAGACTGAGCTCACTGATGTTTGCAGGCCCGAGACTCTGGATGATGGGCGAATCTGCACTTGACTAATCTTGGGGTAAGTGTTGGTTCTCTACTGTCATTGTGGTCACTGGCAAACCTGAAAGAGAGGAAAAGGCCTCGGCCATTGACTAAAAATTCTGTGATGGAGGCCTGTCTTGGGGAAGAAACAGCCTTTGATCCAGCATCATCTAGTCTGCTGTTGTGATTAAATGCCACATATAGAAATTTAAATATAACTAGATTATACCCATTACGGTACCGACGCTGGGAAGTCCAGGGTCAAGGTTCTAGTCTAAAGTGCAGGGCCAAGGTTCCTCTGTGCTAAAAACACATAAGAAATTTCGAAGGGAAGTTTCATTTCTGAAGGATGTAAGACTAAATTATAAACTCACATCAATAAGTCAGCCATCTAAAAGTTCTAAAAATAGGGGCTGATAATAAGAGTGCTTTCTCAAGCAAAACCTCAGCCTTCCCTCCGCTGCACTCAGAGAAAGCAGAAATGAATCTCTCCTCAAGTGAAGAAACAGACAATGGAACTCTCCCACAGATGGCTTGGATCCTGGGCAGGGACAGTGTTTCCATCAATCTCGTTTAATTTTTTCTGAAATCTAATTCTCAGGCTATTACATTAAAATATTGAATCAGGCCATGTCTACCAGATACTCTCAGAAAAGTAAAATAAAACAAAATAAAATAAAATATAAAAAGGAAATGCCTTTACTAGCAGACATACTAATTGTATGTGTGTGAGGGGGTTGTTTGTCTTTTTTTTTTCCATCAACAATGTGACATCTTCACTGACAGATGTAAGCTAATGACTGGCTGGATTGTAAGCAAATGATCTAATAGAAGTGGATATAGAAGTGGATATAATAATAGAAGCACTCTTATTATCAGCCCCTCTTTTTAGAACTTTTAGATGGCTGACTTATTGATGTGAGTTTATAATTTAGGCTTACATCCTTCAGAAATGAAACTTCCTTCGAAATTTCTTATGTGTTTTTACCACAGAAGAACCTTGGCCCTGGACTTCCCAGCATCAGTACTGTAATGGGTATACTCTAGTTTGGAAACGTGAAGATCTTGGGGGTCACTCTGAGGTAAAATGTAGACAGGATAGAAACGATTCTCATCCAAAGGCTCGAGTCTCCAAATTAAGAAAGAATCTGTAGCAAAAAAAAAAAAAAGACTCAGCTTCTAGAAGCACCATGGTCATAATGCTATGTGAGAGCCAGAGCTCAGCGCTCTCAACTCCTTCTCAAGGCCCATTATCTTCAACAAGCAAGTAATATGGCTGTACCAGGCCATTACTGAAATACTGGTGTCTGCAGGAGAGAACAGAGAGGAAAATCAGAATTAAGTGTGGTGACTTAAGCCTGTGAGTCTACTTCTCAGGACAGGAACAGGATGAGTGCCATGAATCAGGCCAGTCTGGCCTAAAGTGGGAAACTCGTTTTAAAAAAAAAAAAGAAAAAGAAAAAAGAAAAGAAATACAAAGGAGAGAGAGGGGGAGGGGGAGGGGTAGTGGGAGAGGGAGGGAGAGGGAGAGAGAGAGAATGAGAGGGGGGGAAGGGAGATGGGGAGGGAAGAGGAGGAGAGGGAGGGAAAGGGAAAGGGGAAGGGGGAGGGAGATTCGGGTCCAGAAAATAAGACTTTGAATAGATTATTTTCTGTCTGGGATGTGGGGAGTTTAGCTCCCCTCGTTTCCCTGTACAAGAGTCTCATGCAGGCAGCCACCTGAAAAGCATCTTCATTTCCAAGTCTGACTTCCATGTCTCCCTTGGGCCTTTTCTTCTTCACTCCTCCCTCATTCGAGCCAATTCTTCCTTCCTTCCTCACACAGCTATAAGATGACATGTAGGTCATCCTGGAGTCCTGAAAGGCCATCTGCTTCTGATGCTGGGATGGCTGGTGACACTCTGGAGGATCCCACAGGGCACCAACCATCCTTTGACAGGCCAGCTGCCCACCTAGGAAGTTGCAAACAGGAAGCACCAGCTGGCCTTGTGTCCCCTTGATGACTTGGAAACTGGAGCTAACTTGGCAGGAATCCTCTGAAGTTCTCTCTACCAAGCTGGGGCAGGAAAGGGAGGGTGTTCACACTGGAGAGCCCTCCCCCTGGGTGCCAGCTGATAGTCCAGATGACAGGTGTCAGCCCAGAAGTTTCTAGCTGACTCTAGTTGCTTAACTTAGAATTTACTAAGTGGAATTACATAAAATTGAAGTATGTGTTTTTATAGATAAAAACAGCCAGACCTGATTTCATATGATTCAACCTATTCTATCCTGTAGTATGTGTGACAGAGAAATCATGGTAAGAAGCCCCCTTTGGAGAGATGCCATTCACCATACTGATCACACCACTCATATTCTTTAAAAATCCTTGTGGGTCCATGTCAAGTCCCACTAAGTGTGCATTTTTCAGAGTGAGGAGCCCTCGGCAGAGTCATTGGACTACCCAGCACAGACACACCATCCTCTAAACCTCCCCATGCTTCCCTCCACTGAACTTCTTAAGCAGAAGTCACACACACAAAATAGCCCCAGTTTTTCTCCAATTCATATATATTCTGTTAGTTTTCCTAAAAGCAAAAACAATAGAAATAAGAATGATAATTGGGGACAGGTTTCTCTCCATGGGTGAGGACATCCTAGTACACACAGGTTTGGTCCCCAGTACACACACACACACACACAAACACAAACACACACACACACACACACACACACACACAAAACCAACAAATAAAATCTGGACCCTGGACCTAACACATGTTCAATAGACTGCTCACTCTTCTCAAACAATTTGAGATATATATATATATATATATATATATATATATATATATATATATATATTCTACATAAAAATTGATTTAGCCAACTACTCATCTTCCTCTTAATATTTAAGAAGATACTGGGATATTTTTAATAATATGTTTTTACTTATACAAACCTCGTGTAAACATAAAACTCATGCATTTCTTCGACCATTGCTGTCAGAGAATTCCTGCACTACTATCAAAATAATGTCTGTATTTTGGGATAGCAAGATAGTACTGACAGAAACTCACAGTTATGTAATTAAGTCTCCAGACCTTACATGCAGGCCAGGGAGCAAAAGAAGGACCTATCCAGGAAATGGAAAGCTGAGGATGGGTAGGCAAAGTCCTAGCTCCTGACTTCCCTTGTTCAGGAAATCTGTTGGTGGGAGGCAGCTATGAATTACCAGTTCTGCTCTCAAGCCAGTCAGTCAATGGTCCCCAACTCAACTAATCCTAGCATGTGATTCTTCTGCAGAATTTAGTGAAATGGCACTGATTTCATGGTGGTCTTTTGGATCTGCTGACCTTCTCTGCTACTCATGTACTTAATGTGCCAGCCAGGAAGGCTGGAGATAAGTCCATTACTGGATATAAGACAACCAAAAAAGTACTTTTTCATGGTCAAAGTGAGCCAAAGCCACAGATAGTTCTGATATATGCAATGTTGTTCTGGAGTTCAAGCATTTTGTCCACTCTATTGGACACTAGGGTTACTTATTTCCTCTGATGGCTCCACACTTTGCATCATGAGGAGAACAGACTGAAAGTTGCCAGCAAGACATTGCTTGATAGCAGATGGCTTGGTCAATCCACCAGATAAGACATATATCAGGAGCCAGCCTTGACCCATGAAGCAGACCAGGAACTACCCTGTACCCAGTGGTTCAGCATTACCGGGAATCTGTGGGAGAGGACGTCTTCCAGATAGCAAGAAGGAGAGCACTCATTTGGAGCTTCCTTGAGAGTTTCCAGGTGATTGGCTTTATAGAAAAGTGTCCTAGCTCATATAGTATCAGTCCATGATAGTGACAGGCAAGCTAAATACGTAAAGCCTGACTTCAGCCAAACTCTTTCCAGTATACAAACTACAAGATTGTCTGGACTGATTAGGAAATCAGAATTTATTCCAGTCCTCTCAGTAGAATCACTCTATGCTTATAATGACTGACAGATCTACTTTCTATGTCATACTTACCCTGACTGTTGGCTCAGATTTACAACTTTTAATAGTCCTAAGAAAAACCATTTTCATCATGTATTATAACATCCTTTGCCCTTTTATCCTTACACCTATTGCTGCAAGTTTGTCTAGTAAACACCCTTTCCTTGATTTATTTTAACCCTTAAAAAGACTGAATTGAGGATTTGGTGGAAGTCTGGTTTACCTAAGTTCCTCTATGACAAAGGGTCAATGAAAGAAGTTAATCTGGGAGGTCTTCCTGTATACAGGGAGAACAGGGAGGGGAGGGGAGAAAAGGAATCAGCTAGCCATCCAGCATCAATCTGAGTACCACTGTGAGCAGCTGATGCTGAAGGGTCAGGGAAACTCTATGACAAATGCTTCAGTGTGAAGTCATTTCAAGATAGAAGGGGATGTGGAATGTGTATATAGTGAGGATGTGGAATGTGTATATAGTAAGGATGTGGAATGTGTATATACTAAGGATGTGGACTGTGTATATAGTAAGGATGTGGAATGTATATATATATATATATATATATATATATATATATATATATATATATATATATATATATATAGTATATATATATATATATATATATATATAGTAAGGATGTAGAATGTGTATATAGTAAGGATGTGGAATGTATATATAGTAAAGATGTGGAATGTGTATATAGTAAGGAATAAGGAATCTATATGTAGTAAGAGATAAGGAATGTATATGTAGTAAGAGATAAGGTATGTATATATAGTAAGAGATGCAGAATGTACATATTGTAAGGTACATGATACATACAGTAAGGGTGTGGAATGTACATAATGCCGAGAGGAAGGAAGGGTGAACCCAACAAAATTTTTGGCCACCGAACATGTATACAATGTGAACTCTGGTGTCAGGAAAGACACACTGCCAAAAAGAAAACTAAGAAAACTAGTTGGCTGGTATGAGGTTGACCATGAGGTACAATGTGGGTTCTATGGTGTCTGGTCAGTTTGAAAAGTGGAGCAACCAACAGCAGGGTGAGGATCAAGATGTTAGTTAGTTGAACTCTTACACATTCCTAACACCAGCAGGCAATGCCTGGATGCATTCAGGGACCCTCTGGGGCAGAAGGCACTGCCCACCTGAACCTCCCCAGCTCCATGTTAAGGACTCATACCTCAGCACTATCTGAGTCAGTCTCATGCTTCGTGTCAAGGCTCTTCTCTCAACGACCTAACCCAGACCTAGCCTGTGCCCAGCAAAGCTCTGCCAACCCCAAACAGCCAGCTCCTCTGCTCACTCTGCATCATTGTATGCAGTGAGTGGCCCTAAGGGTATCTGTGTCCTGTGATTATGTCACTGCATTGGTTAGTTTTTGTCAACTTGATACAAGGTAGAGTCGTGTGTGAAAAGAAAACCTCAATTGAGAACATTTCTCCATCCGATTGGCTTGTGGGGCATTTTCTTGATTAATGATTAATGTGGGTGGGCCCAGCCCACTGTGGGCAGTGCTTCCCCTAGGCAGTGGGTCCTGTGTTGTATAAGAAAGCAGGCTGAACAGACACTGGAGAGCAAGTCAGTAAGCAGCATACTTCCAGAGTCTCTGCTTCAGGCCCTGCCCTGATTTCGCTCGATGGTGGGCTGTGACATGAAAATGTAAGCCAAATAAACTCTTCCCTTTACTAACTGTTTTGGGTTTTGTTTTGGTTTGTTTTCAAATGTTTTATCAGAGCAATGGAAAGCAAACTAAATATCACATGGCAAAGGGGACTTTGATACTTTGATCATTCTGGAGTCCCTTGAGCTATCCCAGTACAATCAAAAGTGACCTTGGAACAGCAGAAGGAAGCAGAACAGTTAAAATAAAAGAGATGTGATCCTCTTGGCCTCAAAGCTAGAAGAACAAGCTGCCAGCAAGTGACCTCTAGTGGACCCCAGAGTCTGCAAAGGGCAGGGAATAGATTTCCTCATGAACTCTGCTGACACCTTGATTGTAGCCATATGGAAACTATTCAGGACTTCTTAACCTCTAACTGACCCCACATGCATAACGTGGACTTTGGAACTGAGTCCTTTTAGAAAAGAATTTACCCTCAAAACCAGTTTGCAATGAATGCAGTGTCCCCAACAAAAACCAGTAGTCTAATCCTTAGCCACTCTCCTTTTAGGAAGCAATATGGTACACTGGCTAAGAACATTGACTCTGGACACTCATGTCCTGGCCTTGAATCCCAGCTCTGCCATTATTAGCTGTGTGACCCTGGAAAGTTTACTTCTTACTGTCTGGTTAATTAATCTAAAAAATGAGGACAGAATCATAGCTACTATTCTGAGTTGTACAATACACCTTCCTCTCCAACCCAAGCCCTTCCTAGATGCCGAGAATGCAGCCCTGCCTAGAAAGTTTGATAAACTGAAGTAGCTAAGGCAAGGTCCCACTTAGATGCTTCTTGGTGAAACTCCCTGCGTCATCAATACCTAAAATCAACATATATGCTCAGGTTTCATTTTTTTCCTAGAAACTTCACCATTCTTATTAGCCAATCACATAAGAATGTGAGGCCCTGTTCTGACCAATCAGAATGATGCACAGGACCCTTTGAGTTTAGGATCAAACTCAGCTGACTTCCTCCTGGGTGGCCTACTGGTCCTGATATCTAAGGAGCTGTGCATCCTTTTGCAAAGGCAAAAATTTTGATTTGTCAAAATATTTTGAATTGTTGGATTATTTTCTTGGGACTCATACCCATTCCTAACAATAAGTATATGCCTTTTGTCATTAGTTTTCAGCATACTAGCCACTACAACTTGTGGGATGCCTCCTTTGGACATGGCAGATTTTGCTCTGTGTGTAGCTGACTCTGGAGGCTCCCAGTGAGTTGTTCCCTGTTTGGGAAGAACGGATCCTCCGCATTTCAAATCTGAACCTTCCTGGCCCCTGGCTGCTAGGGAACTGATTCTCAGTGTGGGACTTCCTGTGGTTGCACCAATGCTGTGAGGCCTCCATAATGTAATGGTCCTCTCTGTCTAATTTATGCACATGTGAGAAAACAGGCTCTTTTTTCATGTACTTTTCATATCCTTCAGTGAAAACAACAGAACACAGCAGATTCAATAAAAAATAAAGTGGATTATTTGATCCCTGCTATCTTCTATGGAAACAGAAATTAAAGAAATCACAAGGGCTGGAAAGATGGCTCAGAGGTTAAGAGCACTGAGTGCTTCTTCCAGAGGTCCTGAGTTCAATTCCCAGCAACCACATGGTGACTCACAACCATCTGTAATGGGATCCGAGGCCTTTTTCTGGTGTGTCTGAAGACAGCTACAGTGTACTCACATCATAAAATAAGTAAATAGATCTCAAAAAAAGAAAAAAGAAAAGAAAAGAAAAAGAACTCACAAAATGCAAATAGAAGACATTCTTCTTCTTTTCTTTGGGAAAACAGGGAGGCATAAAATACTGTGTAACTGCACAATGATTTTATTGATAAGAACTTTAATTTCTTCCCAATATAACATGAAAAATCTCTGTTGTAGGGTGTCTCAGTGATCTTTAAATTTACAAACTGGCCCTGAAACCAAAAAAAGAGACATGTTGGAATACTTTCTTTAGGGTTAGAGGTTTTATTTACAATTACTCAGACAGCTCTGTTTCCATCACTATACTATTTCCATACAAAAAGAGCAGTGCCAACCTTCCGTGGACTTGTACTTGACAGCAGAGGTCCAGAATCCAAGCAAACATGCTCTGTACACAATTAAATCGTGAAGGAATTTACTTCGACTTATTTTCTCTCTTTTTGTTATTTCAGGAAGCCATCCACAATACTTTTGACTTTCTGTGTGATTCTGGAATCCGGGCCAAACTCTCCAGGAGAACATAGCAAGCTTGAACTATGGTGGGAGCTCTTTCCAGCTTCAGACTTCAGATGGCAACCCAGAAAAGCCAGGCATGAGGCCTGAAGCTGCGAGTCCTCAGCTGTGTTCCCTGCTAAAGCTCAGAACTTCTAACGTCAAATCCTGGTAATGGCAGCATGATTGACACCTGAGGGTCCCTCAGAGAGTATAGTCCTCTGGGAATATTCCTGTATTTTGAATTAAGAATCTGTGGTTTCTGTATGGTGAGTGGTAAAGACTCAGCTTTAATTGATGAGAGATAAGCATCATTGAGATGAAATCTTCTAGGAAGTGTTTCCTTAAGGTCAGCACAGAGAAAGCTGTGGGCCAAAGGGAATCTAAGACTAGATCCAGGCTGGCCTCCACCTGGCGCTCTGCAGACAAGCCAGACATCAACTTTCCTCTGTGATCTCTGCAGTTCCAGCCTCTGGGATGCCACTCTGGCATCCTTTGGGAATGAACTTGATGTGAAACTATGAGATGAAACAAATGCTTTTCTTTCCAAGCTACTGTCAGCCATGGTGCTTAGCGTAGTAGCAGAAACCAAACCAAGGCTGAAAAGACAGACTTGGGGGAGAAAAACAAAAACCACTTCTGGGATCCATAACTTCTGGAAACTTCACTTCATGAACTCCCCACATGGGACCTTAAGATCAGTTCAGCCTCTTTGTCTCCTGTAGAGGTTTATATAAGCACAACAACTGGCCCTGTAAGTCAAAGGCACTCTTCCTGCAGTGTCACGGAATGAGCTTGCCAGAGCAGGAGGAATGAGCTTGCCAGAGCAAGAGGAACTGTTGGTCAGACTATCCAAAGGATAACAATTACCTACTTGTGGCGGTCCCTTTCAGAACCCTGGGGTAAAGTATTCTGATAAGACTATAAAGAAAAATAAAGAAAGCTTTGAAATCTCTCATGAAAATGGGAGATGTAGCCTGTAAATACTGTGTACTACCCAAATGTGATAATGTCAACCAGAATTTGAAAGGAATAAATTTCAATGGTTACAAATTAAACAAGATTTAACTAACTGCTTTCTAGACATGGAGTGTTGCTCCAGATTAGAGGCTCGCCCTTGGTTTCAGCAACACCATTGTTCTGACTCAGTTTCTCTAATCAGAACCTGAGAGGATAATTCTATTGAGTCAATTGACTGACAACACAGGAGCAAGGGAGAGTCAGTGGAGAGCCTGCTGAGCTATATCTAAAGTCTTTGCCTGCAGGAAGTGGCAGCTGGAGGCAACACTGCACAGGTGACAGACACTGTGAGTGTTATCCCAACCCCACTGGGCACCTCACAGTCCTGCAATAGCGCTTTGATTGTGGCTTCCCCTGTGTAGATGTCTGACTAAAGGAACCGCTTAGGGGAGGTTTCAGAGTGTAGGACCCCTGAGCCCTTCAGTGGCCAGTGGCTGGCTCACTAGAGGTTAAGAACTCTAATCGTAGGACATACTTCTACAGCTAAGACTTCTAAACCTCAAACTTATATATCTGCAGTTCCAGTAGCCTAGAATTCTGTACTTTTTGTTTTCCTGAGAATCCACCATTCTCCCACCAGAGCAAAATGAATCATGACTCCGATGGGTGTTAGAGGCCGCATTAGCCTCAGAAACCCCATTCTGTATATAACTGCCATCTTGTCAGGATGAATTCTAAAAAACAGCTAAATTCCCAGAAACAACTTCTGGCCCCTAGTGTCCCTATGAACTAGACCACAGTGTCTCACCCCACACCTTGTTGGTTAGCACTCAGTTAGGACAGAAACCTCATGGCTGCTCTGGCTGGCTGACTGTGATCTAGACCAGGTTATCAGGGAAGCCCTCTGAGTATTTGACAAGCTGTAACCTGCTCAGGATGCCAGGAGGAAAAAAATGGTTGGAAGCATATAGCATATGCCCCTTTGGGCACTCCATCCCTTGGCCTTACCTCTCCTGGTTTATGGTTTTTTGCTTTAAAAGGTTGCTCTAGCCGCCGGGAGTGGTGGCGCACACCTTTAATCCCAGCACTTGGGAGGCAGAGGCAGGTGGATTTCTGAGTTCGAGGCCAGGCTGGTCTACAGAGTGAGTTCCAGGAAAACCAGGGCTACACAGAGAAATCCTGTCTCGAAAAACCAAAGGAAAAAAAAAAAAAAAGGTTGCTCTAGTCTGCCTTTTGTTGACACAGTTTGGATCCCAAACCCAGCTGTCTCCCTGATACGTCAGCTTTTTGAATAAAGAAACTTTTGTTGGCTCGAACTTGGGTTTCATAGTGGATTATTTAAATCCTCAGACCCTAATAATGGGAACCAACTGTTCTAAACCACACAGGCAGTCAATGTAAATCTCACTTTCTGAACTGAATAAATACCATGTGTCAAGGACAAGTGCCTGGGACAAGTCTCACTCAGTACCTGCGACTCTTCCCAGCCCTTCCCATCCAGCCCCTACCCTAAGCCCCTCCCTCCCTTGGGCAGGGCTTCTGGTTCACTCTCCCCAGCTTGATAAATATACCTATATACATACATACATACATACATACATACATACATACATACATACAAACACACACACACACACACACACCACACACCACACACGCACACGCACACACACACACACCACATACCACACACACACACACACCACACCACACACCCACACATACCACACACACACACTACACACATCACACACACACACACACACACACCCCACACACACACACCTCACACACCACATCACACACACACACACACACACACACACTTCACACACCACATCACACACACACACACACACACACACCCCACACACTACATCACACACACACACACACACACACACACACACATCAACCACTTGGCTACAGCTGCTCCCTTGCCCCAGCTGCCTCTCTTGCTTCTCTCTGGCTCTCCTTCCTCCTCCTTCCACTCAAAGTCAGGTTTAGTCCGACAGCCACGTTCAGCCTGGACTCTTCCCTCTGCCTGCTTCCTCCCTTAAATCTACTATAAAATTCTTCTATATGTCTCCCAACTTTTATTTCATTTTTTATTTACCATGTATGTGCTGACAGAATTCAATCAGAGGACCACTTTAATTTTATTTATAAAAAAAAAAAAAAAAAAACCATAATTTTGGTTTATCCTGGGGTAGGATGGGCTGTTCAGGAAAAATTAGATGGGCCATTGTCTTAGTTAGGGTTTTGCTAATGTGAACAGACACAGTGACCAAGGCAACTTTTACAAACTTTTACAACTTTTACAACTTAATTGGGGCTGGCTTACAGGTTCAGAGATTCAGTTCATTATCATCAAGGCAGAAGCATGGCAGTGTCCAAGCAGGCATGGTGCAGGAGGAGCTGAAAGTTCTACATCTTGATCTGAAGGCCACTAGGAGAAGCCTGGTAAAGCTCACCTGCACAGTGACACACTTCCTCCAACAAGGACACACCTATGTCAATAAGGACATATCTCCTAATAGTACCACTCCCTGTGGGCCAAGCATATAAGTCTCTAGAGGCCAAACCTATTCAACTCACTACAGTCATGCTGCAGAATAACTAGCCAAGACTTCAAGTCTATAAAGAAAAATAAAGAAAGCTTTGAAATCTCTCATGGACCAATGGAAAATGGGAGGTGTGACCTCTAAATACTATGTACTACCCAGAATTGGAGCCTGGAGCAGAAAGAGAGACAGAGTGAGACAGAGACATAGACATAGACAGACAGATAAGAGGGTGGGACAGAGGCAGAGACAGACAGACAGACAGACAGACAGACAGACAGACAGACATGGACAGAGAAGGGGATGATCATAGGAGATGTGGTGAAGTCCAGTGACATGTGCTCTGTCCTTTACTGTGCAGTGTTTCTGGATTTGCAGATTTGTCAATCCATTTGGCAGTGGTGAAACTGGCTGATGATGTACAATCTGTTCACTCTCTGTGATTCTCCTATGAACTGGGATTATTCCAAAAATAAAAAACTTTAAAAACATGTGTGTGTGTGTGTGTGTGTGTGTGTGTGTGTGTGTGTGTGTGTTCAGGGCTAGAAAAGGTTGTTGGATCCTTTGGGGCTATACTTGTGAGCTATCTGATATGATCGAGGTGAATGGACCTGGGGTCCTCTATTCTTAACTGGTGAGCAGTCATTCCAGCCCCATCAAAAAGCCCTTTACTGCTCTCATTAAATCCAACAACAAAAGCAAAGGTAACTGGTGAACAGCTTTAGCTTTCTTTTCACAGACACCAGAGTGACTCTCTGTTTCAAGGGCATTGCCAGTCCTCTTTCTTTGACCTCTAGCTAGGCTAAGGAAAAGAAAAAGAAAAAGAAAAAGAAAAAGAAAAAGAAAAAGAAAAAGAAAAAGAAAAAGAAAAAGAAAAAGAAAAAGGAAAAGGAAAAGGAAAAGGAAAAGGAAAAGGAAAAGAAGAAGAAAAAGAGGGGAAAGCAGAGACGAAAATGGGGGGGAGAGTCAGGAAATGAGAAAGGAAAGGGCTGGTTCTCAGGAGTATTACACCAGTTGACTAAAGTTGGTTGTCCAAGTAACATGAAGCCCCAGGATTTTGCCAGTGACCCTTGTTGTCTCCAGTTGCTGTGAGTATGACTTCAGAGCTCTTGTCTCTGCTCAACTCTCCATCACTTCTGATCTCAATAAGCTAACAGCTAGGAGTCCCTCCCTCACCTCTGAGTCCCAGCACTCACCCTGCAGGTCCAAACCCCACCAGGCTCTCAGATTGGAACAGCACCACCTGCATAGAGCATTTAATTTTCTGATTTATAAAACCTTCCCCCCACAGCACCCCTTCACTCTAAGAAGGTGTCCTTGTGAAGTTCATTATGGTGTCCAGGAGGGATTGCTCCCCTGACCCCTCTTAACACTTGTCCTTGTCTTGATATGTACCTATAGCCTTGCTTTTCTTTACATGACTGTACAGCAAAAGCCTACATTCAGAAAGGCATTAGAATGACAGTACTGACTTGCTATGAGCCACTTCAACCCAGTTCAATAAGCTTATTTTTAACAAGTAAGCAGGGTAGATTGTTCTATTTCTAGTTTTCCTGTTTCTTCTAAGTTTCCCTTAGTTGAAGTAATAACACTGAACACTTTTAAGTCATGACACTTTCTCCATGGTGGGCCAAACACTGTATACTTTACATGTAATATTTAAATTTTACACAACTCTTGTATAGATTATCTCATTATTTCCATTCAGAACATCCAATGACTAAGAGCAACGGAGGTTGTAGCACTTAGCTAATGTCGCTGGGACTTGAGTTCAGTTGGTGCCCTTATGACCAACTGCTGCCAGCTGCCAGAGGGTCTCAACACACTTTGGCTACCATGGCCCCTTCCTGAAATGTTAATCACCCTGCAGATATTAGCAGAGAGGGAAGGGGGTGTTGGACCAGTGCACATTTACATGACAGATGTTCATTCTACATAGCAGGAATGACAGGAATCCCCTTTGCTAGGATTATTTTCTTCTACAGGAGGGAGTTGATATAACCTTCCTGGAAAGCAGTTTGGTGACAGACAAGACTACTGTTTAAAGTGCATATAGCCTCTGACCCATTGTTTCCACTCTTAGAGTTGCCTTGAGATAAAAAAGAAAACAAACAAACAAACAAAACAATTAAGGTAGTGTGCAAAGACTTTGCTCCAAGATTTGTATATTAGCATTCTTTCTAACGAAAAGAACTTGAAAATGACCAAACGTACAAGAGATTTTTATACAATCCATAACAAAGAGTGCTGGGGAGTTATTAAATGTATTATATATCATATATATATATGATATATATATATATATACATATATCATATATATACAGAGAATTTTATGTTAATTATTAAAATGATTTATAAAAGGTATGATTGTAACTTTTAAAAGAGATAATTTGTAATAAATAATACATTGGCACTATATATATATATATGTATATATATATATATATATATATATGTGTGTGTGTGTGTGTGTGTGTGTGTGTGTGTGTGTGTGTGTGTTAGGCCCCATACCAGATACCTGGAAAAATTAACAGCTTGGTAATTAGATGACAAGATTATCTGGAAGGAAATACAGCAAAATAGTAATTGATAGAGTGCCTCAGTTATAAAAACAAGACTCCCATGAGATTACAGCTGGCCTTATACAGTCAGCCCAGAGAGAAATGTCTGTTGTGACAGCCTGTATCCCAAGATCATCTGCTAACCTTGGAACCTTGGGCAAAGAATTTCAGGAAGGAGACAGTAAAACCCACATAGTTTCCTACAGCTACAACAACCTCATCACACCCAAGCCCCTCACCCCACACTTATAAGGAGTCCCAGCCAGCTTCCACACCCCCAAGCAGACCCCTCCATGTGCCAAGGGAGACAGGCTCCCCCTTGCTATATGTGCTAATAAACACAGTCCCAACTGTTGAAAGGTAGGTTCTGGTCTTTTTCTGCCTTCTGTCTCTAGATGCTGTCTCATAAATCTAACAGTAATAGTGAGCTTTCAAGGATGACATAGTTACTCATGATACTGGCCTCTAGTTTCTTCTTACTTTGTAAGTGAATTTGTTTTAATTGCATTAAAATGGAAAAATCAGTTACCAAAACTATCATAAAGTATGTCTATTAAATGCCATGAGTCATGAGAGTTTAGCCACGTGACAAATGTCACTCAGTATGACCTACTCTAAGAGTTGAGGTTCCCAAACATGTAGCACTTGATATGTGGCTTCCAGAGGTGAAGCCCTGACGAAGCCTAGGTGTCCTTTTACTCAGTTCATTATATGCCTAGACTGTTCACCTAGAAGAACTCTACCCTACTTTGTCAGGTTGGCACTCCACCCACAGATGCTCAGATTCCTACATGTCACACACTAGAAGTGGAAATAGGGGTCAGGAGGCAATAAATTTCCATCCCAGGTCCCTCTTTCAAGGATATGTTCCCTTTAAGCCTGCCACCTTACATTTCCAAATGGAAAACTGTGATACGAAATGCCCTGTCTTTATTTGATTAGCAGGGGTCCTCCATAGGAAGAGTTACTCAGCTCCTAGCAGGCATGGAGCAGATATAAAAGATGAAATTAAAGAAAAGATATGTGTTTCTTTGAAGCATGTTGGCAGTCATAGTGTGATTGCTTTTGTTTTCTGAGATATTAATAGGAACATTTGACTCTGAAGCATCAGGTTTTACTGGTGCTTATGAAATAAATCCATGTGGTCTGGCTGCATCACTGACAGAATTTACAGCTAGTAATCTATTGGTATTTTTAAGTTGGTACCTAGAGTGCACTTCTCTTCTTTGTTATCTTCTTGCCCATCTTCTTTTCTATTTTATTATTTTTATTATTTATTTATTATCTTTATTATTATTATTATTTTCATATTATCCCCTTGTCCATATTCTTTCCCTGTCTAACTGTCCTGTCCTCATGACTCCATGTTCCCCGATGTACTCGGTGAGTCTGGGCCAGGCTCTGGTCCCTTTTCTGGGCTCTGGGCTCTGTGTCTTTGAGCAGCCTCCTAAAGCATTACTCATATAGGATTTTTGCTTGCCAGCTTCCCTAAGCTGAAATGACATTCCCAAATTCCTTTACGTGGCTCTAGTTTGATTACAGAGAAAGTCTCTCAGATATAAAAGTCTCTGCAAATATACCGAGAGCAGTTTTGCTAAGCTCTGAGGTGATTGTATAGGTGCTGGTCCACGTACTATGTCACTGCTCCAAGCACAGCCTCACCTGACTATGTGAGAGCTGCAGATCTGCAGATAGTTTGCTCTTTCTGCTTCTGTTGAGCCTTTTCCTTCTGCATCGCTCAGTCCTGAACCAAGGGGCAAAGACCTTCTGCCCATGGATGAAATAGGCATGGATTTCAGCTTATCTTTACTGGCTTTTTCCTCCTTGGTCTCTGATGCTTTATTTTAACTTTCCTTTTCAACCACCACCCCTGAGACAGAAAGGCACAGGCTTGCATGGATAATTTGCAAATTTCTAAAACTATAAGACTTTCTCCCTTAGAAATCTTTGTGTGTGTGTGTGTGTGTGTGTGTGTGTGTCTTTCTTTTTTTTATTAGATATTTTCTTTATTTACATTTCAAATGTTATCCCCTTTCCTGATTTCACCTCCAAAAACCCCCTATCCCATCCCCCAACCCCCTCCTCACCAACCCACCCACTCCCACTTTCCTGTCCTGGCATTCTCCTACACTGGGACAAAGAGCCTTCACAGGATCAAGGGCCTCTCATGATGACTAACATGACCATGCTCTGCTACATATGCAGCTGGAACCATGTGCACACTTTGGTTGGTGGTTTAGTCCCTGGGAGCTCTGGGGGGTACTGGTTGGTTCATATTATTGTTCCTCCTATGGGGCTGCAAACCCCTTCAGTTCCTTGGGTCCTATCTCTAGTTCCTCCATTGGGGACCCTGTGCTCAGTCCAATGGTTGGCTGAGAGCATCCACCTCTGTGGTTGTCAGGCACTGGTAGAGCTTCTCAGAAGACAGTTATATCAGGCTTCTGTTAGCAAGCTTGTTGGCATCCACAATAGTGTCTGGGTTTGGTAACTGTATATGGGATGGATCCCCAGGTGGGGCAGTCTCTGGATGGCCTTTCCTTCTGGATGGTCTATGCTCCACTATTTGTCTCTATAACTCCTCCCATAGGTGTTTTGCTCCCCCTTCTAAGAAAGACCAAAGTATCCACACTTTGGTCTTCTTTCTTCTTGAGTTTCATGTGGTCTGGGAATTGTATCTTGGGTATTCTGAGCTGGAATTCTACGGAATTCTAAGTAGCTTCCTTCTACAATCTGATCTCTCTCCACACAAAAAGTTAAGTGGGTCAACCCTGCCTCCCCTTAAAGTCCCTGGGAATTTGTTTACTTTGAGGGAACCCCATCACCAGGTGCTGAAAGTCACAGGGGTTTAGACCAAGTTGAAGTTGAGATACTTCACCATGTGTATTGTTTCAACTTTAACTTAGATCTCATATGTGAGACAGATATTAAATTTCCAATATTATATTTGAACTATACCTTAAAATTATATGATGAACTTAAGGTGACACCACTGAAAAATGAACAGATGATTCACATGTGACTTTCTCTGAACCTCAGCAGGTCCTATGCCTCCTCTGCTATCTATAGCCAGCTAAGACAAAACCAAAGGAGGTTACCAAAGGTTCCATTCAGGGGTTAATGGACACACAGTGCACCCTCGACTCTGTTCTCTTCTATTCTGACTTCCTCCCCATCCATAACATCTCACTGTCAAGGCAGCAAGTCTCCCAGTTTGTCTTACAGGCAGTCAGCTGATGCTTTGAGACAAACCTTAATCAGGAACAGTGCTAACTAGAGCTCCTGTTGATCATCCCAGGGCTTTGCTCAGTCTCCAAAAGTTTTAGGGGTCTTCATTCACACTCTGTGAATGGCATCTCCTTAACCAGACCTTCTGAGCATCATACAGCTTCAACACAGAATGTGCTTCATATCAAGCTTTCCTTTTTTAAGGGGAGGCAGGGGTAGGGATAGGGGCACAGTTTGCAAAGGGAAAATGGTAGTCAAAATCATCCTTTGTGACTTGTGTTCAGTTCAGGGAGGAAATTCGTTGTGTGATGGTCTTAGAAGCTGAAGAGACGGGCATGGCCTGTGTTTGTGTCCTTGTAGCAATGACACTCAGTCCACGCTACCACTCACCCCAGCAAAACATTCTGCTCTTGTCATTCTCCATTTAGTCTCTTTAACTCTAACACCCCCAAGCAGTTGCTTTTGTCCTGGTGTGGCAGCCGGCTGTGCTCTAACATTTCAGCAAATTAAAAAGTAATTACCTCATTAATGGATTAGTTACGGAGTTTAATCACTCTGTAAAAGCACTTGGATTTTCCATTTCTGGAACTATGAAATTTCTTGTCCCCATATAACCCATCATTCGGGGTCTAAAAGAGCATCAGGCCTTAGTCGATTCAGACTGACATTAACCCAGAAAACAAGGAGGTGGATGAGACCAGTTTCTCCTATAGGGCAGTAAAGCTGGTGAGAAAGGACAACCATCCAGACAGTAAGCGGCAAACAGACATACTCAGAAGAAACACCGATGGTCAGCAACGCATAAAAACACTCAGCATTGTTCTCTCAGTGAGATTACACCTCATCCCAGTCAGAATGGCCACTACCAAGTGGGTAAAGGACAACCAGTGCTGGAGGGGTGGGGAAGAGGAAGCCTAATGCATGCTGGCAGAGGGGGGGCTTCTATAACCACTGACAATCAGCACGGAGTCACCCACAAAACCGAAATTAGAATTGACATAGGACCCAGCTTTGCTACATGTGAGTTCATGCCCAGAGGAGTGCAAGTCAGCACACCACAGAGACCATACCCAGGATGGCTCCACTGCTCTCCATGGCCACAGTGTGGAGCCAGCCTTCATGTTCATTGAGAGATTATTCAATTCAAAATGTGATGCATATGCCTAATGAAAATTTTGTTTATTTATAAAGAATAAAATCATGTTACTCTTAGGAAGGGGGGTGGAACTGGGCATCATAATGCCAAGCAAAATACATCAGACTCAGAAAAAAAAAATGTTATCTCTTGTATGTGGATTTAAATTTTAAAAGAAGACCAGAAAAATATAATAATAAAATGTGGCCTGTTTAGGAAGAGTAGGACCACTAGGAAGAGGGGAAGAAAAAGCAAGCCACAGCAGTGAGACATATATGTGATCAAAGCACATTATCTACATGTATAAAAAATCATAAGGAAACCTATTGTTTTGTATAACTAATACATGATAATAATTTTCTTACTGAGAATTTTAATGAATAAAAAAATAAGGGAAGCCAGTGACCACCAGGTGCTGATTTTACAATCACCGGTTATGTTGTAACGGCAAATTCACATCCTAATTTCCAAGGTTCTTCAGTGTTTTGTAATTCAAAGCTTCACAAAGTTTTAGCCACTGTCAACTAATGATGGTAGAATTTCCCATTGTTCTGTTGAGTTCCACTTTGAACAAAAGTGAAGTTTTAACTACCCGTCCCATTCCATTCAGAATTCTTAGGCTACTGAATCCTAGAAAATTTAGACTCAGTCAACATAAATAAACCTCATATGAATGGGAACTGTGTTCATAGGAGAGTCTTCTAACACTGTCTTAAGAATATGGGAAACAGATCAAAGCCACAGTAGTGGCTTAGAATGACAGCCATGTGCTTCTAGAAGGCATAAACTGGGCTCAGCACTGTTCCAGCTGTTCATACTCTCCTCGGACTAGGTGCTAATCCAGATGTGCTCCTGCAAACATCTTACTGAGGAGCCAAGCTGGCCAATTAGAAGAGAGCAAACATTTTCTGTTCATAGTTATCAGAGCCAAAATACAGATTCTCAATGAGATGGGTGGCTGTGGGAACATGCTAAAGTTTGATATGGGATAGACAGAGCCTAGAAAAGAGCAGGAGACTTTGGTTGTTGGAACCATGAGGAACCAACCATTAACCTCCAGCTGGCAGCAGCCCTCAGCGTGGCAGAGGGGAGTATAAAAGGACTGAGACACAGAAGACAATGGGCACAGAAACAAATATGGGATAAGAAAATGGAATTTGCTTATCTGGGAGATCCCACATGCTCCACTGGAGACAGTCTTCCCATATCTCCACATAAATGCTGCTGTTAGAACAGGAGCCAACTTAGGAAGGCCACACCTAACCAACACGTTTAAAAATAGCATGCATCTGACACTCCTTTCCTCTGGAACTCCCAGCCAGCATCTACCCCATGGCACAGGTAGAATGCCAGTGAGGAAAGTTAGTTCACTGAGGAATCTGTGCAGCGGGGCTTGTATTGAAACCTGGAACACGGTAGAGCTCGTTTTCCTACTAGAGTTAGTTCTAAGGCCAGATAAGTTGAAATGGAGGGCTAACCCATGAATGGGTTTGCCTATAAGAACTAGGTCTCGCTGGACATGGCGGTGCATGCCTTTAATCCCAGCACTAGGGAGGCAGAGGCAGGTGGATTTCTGAGTTCGAGGTCAGTCAGGTCTACAAAGTAAGTTCCAGGACAGCCAGGGCTATACAGAGAAACCCTGTCTTGAAAAAAAAAAAAAAAAAGAAAGAAAGAACTAGGACTAGTCTTGGACATTGAAAATCATAGGTCCCTCTTCACAGTTCAGAGTTTGCCTCAACTTCCATGTAAAATTCATGGAGTAAAGGGGTAGTGCTCCAGTTCAGAGACAGAGCCCAATTCAGTATTGACCATCTCAGGGGATCTGCAATAAGCTCTTAAAAGTAAATTCTAGCCAAAACAAAACAAAACAAAACAAAAAACAAACAAAACAAAAACAAAAACAAAACCACTCTGATTTCAGACCACCTTATAGGAGGGAGCAGGCAAGCAAAATTAATTCAGTTAACTGGAATCTCAAACCACTCCTATTGAACTACTGATGACCGGTGCCATAAAGGAGGGGTGTCAAGTCATTAGTGTTTGCTTTCTAAGGGATGCAGCACAGCCCCAAAGGACATGGAATTAAGTACTGGTAGTCAGGGAAGGATGTATATTCACTATTGTCCAGACAACTACTCCAGTGCAGGCAACACTTTTTAAAATTAAGATCTTTTTAAAAAATTAATTGCACTTACTAACAGGTTAAATGATTGACTTGGCACATACACAACAACAACAATCATTTAAAATATCCTCAAGTAAAACTACAAAATTTGCACACGCAAGTAGATATATAAACGTCAACTAATAAAAGTTAAGAGATATGGAAAACATGTCCTCCAAATGTTACAAGTCTGGTAACTGACTCCAAAGAGATTGAACTTAATGAAATGCCAGACAAATAATTCAAAGAATTTTTTAATAAGACATCGGTGAATTCCAAAACAATAAAAAACAGCTAAGAGAATCAGGAAATATTATACAAGAT
Organism: Mus pahari; assembly: GCF_900095145.1. Taxonomy (NCBI): domain Eukaryota; kingdom Metazoa; phylum Chordata; class Mammalia; order Rodentia; family Muridae; genus Mus; species Mus pahari. Next base: position 6,967,064 of record NC_034597.1, on the reverse strand, counting down.
ATGAAAGAGATGCTTACTAAAGAGATAAATATTTCTGAAACAAACAAACAGAAATCTTGGAAATATAAAATTACACAAATTAAAATCTAGTGGAAAGTCTTACTAACAAGCTAGATGAAACAGAAAATATTTCAGGGTTTGCCGATTGTCCTGGTTTGATTTACCTTGTTGTGATAAAACATCATGACCAAAATCAACCTGGGTAGGGAAGGCTTGATTTAGCTTATACACCCCAATCAGTCTCAAAATTGAGGGAAACAAATTCAGAGACTCAAATCAGGATCCTGGAAGCAGAAACTGAAAAAGAGATAATAGAGAAATGCAGCTCACTGTATTGCTTTCGATGGCTTGCTTTGCTTGTCGTCTTATACAACCCAAGACTGCCCAGGAATGCTACAACCCACAGTGGGCTGGCCCTCCTACACCAGTCATGAAAATGCCACACAGGCCAATCTGATGGAGGTGTTTTCTTACCTGAGATTCAATCTTCCCAGATGATTTTAACACATTTAGTTAATAAAAATGCAGTCTCTAAGGGGATAGGAACTCTATGGGAAGACCAACAGAGTCAACTAATCTACACCCTTGGGGCAGCAACTAAAAAACATACATGGGCTGGACCTAGGCTCACTATACGTATGTCACAGATGCGCAGCTTAGTCTTCATGTGGGTCCCGAACAACTGGAGCAGGGGCTATCCTAAAAGCTGTGGCCTGTATGTGAGATATGCTCTAGCTGGGCTGCCTTGTTTGACCTTGGTGGGAGAGGATGCTCCTAGCCTCACAGAGACTTGATGTACCTGGGTTGGGTGATACTCAGGGGGCCCCCACCTGCTCAGAGGAGAAAGGGAGGGGGTGGGGGAAGGATTGTGGAAGGGGGTGACTGGAAGGAGGCCAGTGAGCAAGATGTAAAGTGAATAAGTAAAATAATAATAAATTTTAAAAATTAAGCATTACAAGTTATTGAATTAAGACGTTCAGTAGAAAGTGAAAAAAGTAAGAAGTTATGAACAAAAATATTGCTGAGATAATAAAATAACAAACATATATTGTTAGTGTAGAAGATGCTCAGGTACCAATTAAAGGCATAGAAAACCCAATCAGTGAGCTAATAACACATTGCAAAAGAAGTAGGCAGCAAGCAGAAGAGCCATCTAGCACCTGAGTGGGTATAACAAGAAAAAGATCCTCCCTAGGCTGTATTAAAATCAAAAGCCAACCATGCAAAGAAAGAATATGACCAACCCCAGGAGAGCAGTGCTAACTCCCATCCTAAGGCAGCCATCACAATAATACATCTCGGTAAAAACACTAAAGGCCAGGAGACCATGACACAGTGAAAGAAAATAACTAAACTCAGGTCACCATATCCAGCAAGCTGAAGGAAAAAACAGATCGTCTAAGATATATGTCAACAAAGTAGTTCATAACCATAAGCCATACAACAGAAGAAATGTAAAGGAATTCTACCCAGTAAAGAGGAACACATGCAGAACCTTGAGAGCACAGGAGGAAAGAGAGCCTACGTGAGTCATGAAGGAGGGCACATGGAAGCAGCAAGTGGTACTACGAGTTCATGAGGCAGCCGTTCTGCCAGATCCACAAGACACTGTTTACTCTGATAACTCAAGAAACAGCTGTGGAAATTGACAGAGAAGTGGGATTATATAGAAGTAAAGTGTCTGCCCAGCAAATAAGGTCAGAAAAGTCTTTATCAGCTATGCACCCTAAGGGGAGTTAATATCCAGTGTATATAAAGAACTTAAAAATTGAATACCAAATACCAAATTAACAATGCATAAATAATGGATAAGTGAACTGAGCAGATACTTTTGCAAAGACATAGTACAGGACTGAAGGACAGCTTGATGGCAGAGCACAATTAAGACCTTAGGTTTGATCCTAACATGAAGGACAGAGAGGGGGGAAGGGAGGGAGGGAGGGAGGGAGGGAGGGAGGGAGGGAGGAAGGAAGGAAGGAAGGAAGGAAGGAAGGAAGGAAGGAAGGAAGGAAGAAAAACAAATATAATTGGCAAATGAAAACCATCCGTTAGTGCAGGTACAAGGGAGCAGAATCAGAATATACATTACATGTATGTATGATGGGTTGGTAAGATGGCTCACCCAGTTGCTTGCTTCTAAACCTGATGACCTGAGTTCAATCTGAGGGACCCACATGATAGAAGAAAGCCAACTCCTGTAAGTTGTCCTCTGACCTCTACACATGGAGCACATGGGTCTCATCCCTCACATATATACACAGTAATATAAATAAATGTAAATAATTAATATATTATGAAAACAATTATCTGATTTCTTATTCTGTACAGCTAGTGTACTAATAAAAGTTTAACAATGGTGAAAATAGGGTGTAAATATAAGGAAGACATATGATATATGCATGACAATGTCATATTGAGATTTTTTTTCTTTGTCATCATCCAAGTAGATTGATGAACAGTGCTGTATGCAATGTCACAGGTAGGGGTTTATACCTCCCACCTTGACTATTCCTTTAATTTGAGGATCTCAATAATGTTAACTTATTTAGCGCAATATTTGAACACCCCTTCACACCAGTCTACTCTGACTCTATTGGAGGGCCTCACAAGTATCCATTGAGCTTCCTCTAGATTGGCCAACAGCAATTTGTGAACAGCTCCAAGTGCTGCTGCTTCTCCTCCTCTCAGACACTGAGACTCTGTCTCACAAAGCAGGGCTCTCTCTCACAGTGAGCAGGTGAACACTCATTCCAAACACGTTTCTTACCCGGACAGCTGAAAGCATATTTTGATGTATTTATGTTTCAGCAACTCCTTTTGCCATGGGTATCCTTTGACCAAAGAAAAGACACCAGGGAATGGAACCTTCTGTTTATTCTTTTCATGAACTTTCCCCTTTATCTGTGATTCCTTCACTCTCTGTAACAGCCCTCTATTCCCCTCAATTGCACAGCCATACCTTATGTACAAATGGAGACCAGCAAATGAAGGTGGAAAATTGCAAGGCACTATTCTGTAGAATGTACACTATTCTCCCACTGCCCAGCTTACTTTCTTATGATTCCCCTCTCTGCGCTTTTGAGCAGATCCTTCCCACACCACCAGCCTCATCCATAACCTCATCCACCATTGTGATTTGGGTTTCATCGCTTGCAGAGCCTGGGGAGTGGAGTTCAGTTGAGCCTTGAAAGCAGAGCTGAGGGAGAAGAGAAATGAGAGAAGGTGCCCTGACCTGCAGGGATAATCAGTGAGGACCCAGGACAAGGGAGTGAGAGAGTGGGAGGGAAAGAGATATGACGAATGAGAGCAAGTCGATTATAATGATCAAGCTCTGAAACACTTTTCTCAGGAGTGGCAATATAAGCATACACGCAAGAGGAGGCTTCAAGTGAGCGGGGGAAGAGTCCAGGGGCTCTCCAAAGGTCAGGTGGCAATCTTCAGCTCCTGGAACCAACGGTCACAGTGTCCTCTTTTCCCACAAACATTCTTACTGTTATGACCATGAATGTTCTCTCAGGATTGTTTATGTAAGCTAGAAAATTTCCACAAGGCAATTGGCCTCAGCCATGGCTCCCGGCAAGAAGGAAGTCTTGTCCTGTTAGATCCCAGCCCACCTCCAGCCCTTTCTGACCACTATACCCATCACTTTTGTGGTGATCCATTTTTCAGATGTTTTGTCACTCTTAATTTAAGACCTAAAAACATGGAGAGAAATAGGTGGGACTGATCCTATCTTCTCCAGAAGACACAGTAATCTAAAGCAGTGACATTCCCAGCCATACCTCAGGGACAATGCGGGAACACAAGGCCCTCTGCCTATGTCCGTCTCTGCCTTCATGTTGAGACAGAAGGACACAGGGGGCAGACCTGGCACCATCACCTAGAGAGAAGGTTGGTAGCGTGTCACCTTAGCAAGCAGTTCACTCTCTGCTGCTCATGTGAACACAGCTTAGTGACTACTCTGCCATGCTCTCACATGCTCACTACCCTGTGCTCTAGGGTAGTGAGGTCTCCAGCCACAGCATTCTGTGCCTCTATGATCTTCCTCCTGAAGAATGAATGAAAACATTGACTACAACTTTACACAGAGAACATACCATAGACCCTCCAAACAATACCCTCCTACAGACCACTCAGTTACTCAGAAATCCTAAGGAAGAGAAACAGCGTTAACTGAGTGTCCACTGTTTGCCAAGCACTTTGTATACATTGTTAAACTCAGTGTCCTCTATACTTAGATTCTCTTCCCATTGGTGAGGAGGAAGAAGGAACAAGGAGACGTAATTGGCTCCCTTTAAATCCTACAGTGCAGTGTGCAATGTGGAAATGAGGGAAACAGCACATGCTATCTTCAGGGTGAGAGTGTGAAGATGCATGATTGATTTCATTGCACCAACCAGTACTTAGAAATGCAAGGGATGTGGGTGTCCCCGAACACTCCTACTCATATGTACAACTCCATTCTTTTACTCAGCTGTTCATTCATTCATTTGTTCATAGAACAAACTCAAATGAGTAACCCCAGAGACTGGACTGTTCTAACCCCCCAGGCCCTTCCCCCTAAAATGATAGAGAGACAAAAATGGCTTACTTCTAAGTTACAGTGTGCTCCTCTGCGTATCCAGAAGCCCTCATGAGTACTGAGAGTGTCACTGTACAATGACAGCAAAACTCTCCAGACCCACTCCCAACCAGAATTTGTAATACCCCGTGTAGGTGACAGATTTTTGTGCTGCGGCTTCAACAAGCTGTGGCCCATGCTGGAGATGAGTGTGGACGTAGAATAAGGATGGACACAGACTGAGTCTGTCAAGGGCTCCATGGGTTCAGGTTCATTACATTACATTGACATGAAGATTATTCAACTTTGATTCACTTGGAATTTGCAGTAGTGACAAGTGCATGCAATCAAGCCTGACATTCATTCAAATCAGGGGCTCATCAATGTGCTAATTACCTCGGTGTGCTTATTGTACCCATGTGAGGCAAACCCTCATAATGATCACTTGAACTTGATTTTGTTGTTTTCTTTTTCCACTCTATTGAAAACCTTACGAAAACCCAGCATGGCCCTAGACCAGAAGCCAGGACTTAGCTACCAGGGTTAGATTCTTGGGGTCCTGGGCAGGACATGCACTGACATTCAGATACAGGATTTATCATGTCCGTGTGCTTTCTCTGGCTCAAAACCACTCCACTGCTCTCAGGAACACTAATCTCACATCCATTTGTCAGTTACAAAGTTTTTGGGAGGCACCCAGTTGTTACCAGCTTTGTGTAAAGGGCTATGAGCACAGGAAGGACAGTCCCTGGCCTGTAGAGCCAATAGGGATTTCCATACCATGTCACAGGAGCTAGGCTAGGGAAAGTAAAAGATCATTGATGTTGCTGTGATGAAACATCATAATCAAGATCACTCAAGGAGAAGAGAGTTTATTATTAGCTTACAGTTCCAGAAGAATAAGAATATTCTACTTAAATATAGGCGAACATACTATAAAAGAATGCCATATGTTATTATAGCAGCAAAATCCTGCTGTTCATGTCCATGTTGACTAATATTTTTGCTTGTGTTGCTGGCCAAATTGTGTGCCCAACCTGATCATGTGAGCACATACTCTACCATGTGCAGGAAGCTATGATATCCTGAATGGCATGTCCCAGGATGCTTCTAGTCACCGGGCAATGTTTGACTCCATGTGTCTTCACTGGGGAGCCCAGCAGACATTGTCCTTGTCCTAGAGGCTGCAAGGCATCAAATGCTGCCCTTTGTTCCTTAACAGAGGAGTTTTGAGCACTATGGCTCCATGAAGATGAGTCTCATTTGTCCTCAAAGTATCAGCTAAAAGCACTGCTGCCGAACAGACAGGCGAACAGACTGAGTTCTGTTATACACATGGGAAACCGGAGAGATTGGCAAAACTTGTTCAGAGTGTATATTGTAGAAGCTCAACAAAGTCATCCTTCAGTTCACGATAGAAAGCACAGGCTGAATTGGGGAGAGATCAGCCAGATGTCCACAGCTGTGTTGTGAATCACAGGACAGAAACATAACCAAAGGGCCACAGAGAAGAGGAAGACAGAGAGGGTGAGTAGCTTAGAGGGCAGACTCACACCCATATAAAGAACGCTTCTCAGATGAAATATTTATCTCATGTGTTGAGCCCGTTGCTTCCCTTCACATGCACAGCGTTCTTTCTCCCGGATATTGCAAGGCTACACAATCTCAGTGTGCTTTGTTGTATTACTGATTTCAACTGTTGAGTATCTTCAGATAGATGTTCTTTGGTAATATTAAACCAATCCACATCCTTCCGTCTTCCAACTCAGATATAGACAGTTTGCAGTGCCATCTGCAGGAGCACCAACATGGTGTCGACACCATACTGTGACATCTTGCCGCAGCTCTTCCTTCCATCTCCACTGCAGTCCAATGAGACAGTCCAATGCCTGTGTGGTTTTACAGACAAGGCTGTTCCGGCTCAAGTGAGTCACACTACTATCCTATGACCACAAAGACAGCACTTGGGAGCATCACAAGCCAACGCTGGATGACCCTTATTTCAAACTCAGGATCTTTCCACACTACAGTTTTGTATTCATGTGATGTTCTATTTTCTCTGACTTGACTTTAAGGCATCTATGAAGTTCACACAGCGTCAGCAGTTCCAAGAAGGAAGAAGTCACTGGTGGCTTTGAAAGCACAAAGTAAAAGAAAAAGAGGAATAATATAGCTAGCAGAACTTCCTCGTGCCTGCTAGTGGTTAAATCATGACACAGAGACTTATTAATATTTACTAAAGCTTAGGCATACTGCTAGGCAGACTCTCAGCTAGCTCATCAAAATCATCCCGACCGTTCAAGCTCACATCCTACCACAAGGCTGGTTCTTTACCACTCTGCAGCCCTGGTAGGTCTGCTTCTTTTGTGTCCTGCTGGCAAAACCCCTCTCTCCTTTCTCCCAGAGACCCCTGCTCTGAAAGGAAGTTCTACTTCCCCACTCCTGCCCAGCCATTGGTCATCGACTTTTTATTATGCCAATCAGCAAAAAAGGAAAGTGAATGTGATAACCCTTCACATAGTGTATCCAGGGTGATACAAAGCCTTAGGCTAAAATGTAGGGAAAAGAAAGGCACTTAAGGAAACTTACTAGCAAGTTAATGTGACCCATGACTCAGAATACCAAGGGGTATTTGGCTATAAAATGGAGCATGGGGCTCTGGGAACTGGTACTTAGTAACTCTCCCCTTCTTGCTCCCTGAGCCTCAGGGTCCCCATGAGCTCTAGGCTAGCATCACCTGTGTACTTTCTCTCATCTGTTTCTAGGAAAGTATCTGTACTCACCCAATAGCATCTCAAAGCGCAGCTCCACTCAGCCTTAGTACCAACCTGGCTTCCAGAACCAACGCCTAAGGAGCCATGGGCTTCCACCTGCTCTCTTAACTCCACACAGAGAACATCTCAGCAGCTCATCCCTGATCCATGTTCTCCCCTGGTCTGGTCTGGAAGTCTTCCATCTACAAATAGAGGCAGTAGAGGTTCTCACACTGAGACTAGAGATGGTGGCAAGTCATAGCTGTGCAGGAATTATTAGACTCAAACTCTGTTGGTTACAATAATTACAGAGAAGTTCAGGAACTTATAAATTAACACAGAAAACAAGCAAAGCACCAAAAGCCAAAACATAGCAGGGCAGTCCCTGTCATTATCTCAGTCTGAGCCTCCTTTTTTTTTTTTTAGTACAAAGAAGCAATTCATGACTCATACAATATGTTCAGAGCAGTTAAAAGGACTGGGTGACATAGAGTAGGAACGATAGGCACTTGTTTTTATAAATAAAAATTTTATTGAGACACGGCCATGATTGCTGGCTACCATCCAGAACGCTTTAACCCAGAAGCAGCAGAATGAACAGTTTCAACAGAGATCTATTTCCCTTAGAACCCGAAAAGCATCTGCCTGGTGCATGGCAATATGTGTCAACACATGGCATACTCACACTGATCTGCAGAACATCACTATTCTGCATAAGAAATGTAACTTGTTGGAGCCTCAAGAAAGGAAGTTTTCCTTAGGGGATGTTTATCGTGGTTGTCAGTTTGATGGGATCTTGAACCCATCAAGAGATGTGCTTCAACACTGGTCTTTGAGGGGATGCTACCCAGAAGGGACAGCAGTACCAGCCCAGATGTAGACGTTGAGGGAAAACTACGGCTGCTTTGCCTGCCTGCCTTTGGTCCTTGCTGGTGAGTGCATCTATTCTGTGTTTCTGTTGCTGCCTTCTTTCAATGACCTAGAAACCCAACATCTTTAGCTTTCCAATGTGGACCCTTCCAATGACCTTCCAGGAATCCCCTAAGCCTTTAGAAGCAGGCTGTGACATTCAACCTTGTGAACTGAACAGATCCCAGATTCTGAGCCTCTCCAGTGCTCAGGCAACCACTGTGGGACTACACAGATCCTATTGTGCAAGCCATGTCATAAATCCCAACTGTAATTGATATTTGTTCTATTGTTTCTGTTCCTTTGGAAAATCTAATACAGAAAACAATAAAAGGAGTAAGAGTTAAACAGGTCTTACACAGAAAATGTCCTTCTCGGGGTTAGTATTGGAGGGTAAGACAGGTCTGATCCGAGGAAAGGGGGAACTCACTAACGTGCCACCACATCTTTGTTTCTGATACCAAAGCCTTCAGTGAAAACTGAAACATTTGTGTGTGTTAGGCCTGTGTTATTATAACCATGTAAGTGTTACTTACCAGATTATAAATGATGACAGCCTCAGCTTGAAACCAGAACTTTTGGTGGGGAGCCCTGGGTCCTCCTCCAATCATTGGAAGGCAGTTGCTCACCCACAAGAAACAGGACCTTTGTTTATATCTGGAAGATGAGTACAACAGAAGGCAGTTCTGAGCAGCTAAGCATAGCACAAGCTGTGAGGCATCCTTAGAGGTGGTTTGCAAACACTCCAGCCAAAGTTTGGCGCCAAAACTTCACGAGGGCCCTCTCTTTAGGAAAATGAGGCAAAGCCCATTTCTACCACCCATATCTATACAGACAGCCAGGTTCCAGGAAGGAGCAGAGAGGGGTCTGCTGCAAATCCCCTCCACACTACTGTCTCATTCATTTGATGGAGAGTAGGCATCATGTCTGCCCCTTAGAGGGGGCAAAAGCAAAGTCAAGTGTGTCTCTCAGTCAGTGTAACCAGCTGACACAGCTAGTCTGGGACTCGGTTTTGGGACTGAAATCTGTGAGGCATGAAAATTTGTAATTCCTGAGAAAGTCATGGACACTAGTCATCCTGAGGGTGAACAGGCTTAAACATCAGAGGTAAGAGTCCCTTCCTGATAATATGACTAGCAGGGCTGTCCATAGACAGGGTTTCATCCCAGCCTTCATCTGTCACACAGTCTGCTGTTCTGGCTTTTATACTCCTACAGAAAGGCCAAATTAACCCCTTTGTAACATTCCTGGGTTGTTGCCACAAGTCTGTTTGTATCTTGAGATGCTTTTGTCAACCAAGAATAGAGCCCACTGTGTTTAACATAGTTTCTTTCTCCTGGATGTTCTTACTTCCCCCATTGAAGGCAGGCTGCCTGTACAATTTCCTAGCTCTCTGCCGAGCAATCACCAGAATGAGGCAGAGACCAAGATTTCTTAGAAGCTACCTCCCTATAGGCATGGTTGTTTTGCTGGAATCCCTGTGCTCTTCAAATTAAGCTAGCAGAAAATCCTTACCCACCAGTTCTGCAGGGCACCTGTCCCAGCTGCCTTTATCACCAGGGAAGCAAATCCCCACTATAGGCTGGAAACAGGCTGCAAAAATAGACCCTGGGCTCCATGCTCTTGAAAGGCCTGGAAACAGGACAGACTCATGGCCTAAACTGTCTGACACTGGCCTACCCGAAAACCTGCAAGGCTGGTCCAGAGAGAAGTCTCTGGGGAGGCCATTGAAAAAGATGGGAAACAGCGAGTATTTTCCCCCATCTGGCCTACAATTCTTTGTAATTTGTTTTCTAGGACTGATCCCCTGGAACCTGCTCTCCTCTATCCTGAGTCCCTCCATTCCCATGGCACTGTTTTACCCTTAGTAACAAGCAGTGCTCTATGTAACCTGAGGGGAGCGAGGAGGAGCCTAATTGGCAAGGCTTCTCCTTTCAGAAACCTCAGTCAGAAGAACATGAAGCCCATTTTCTACCCAGCTGTTCTCACACGAGCCACCTGCTCCATTTCCTCCTTAAAGTTCAGACTTTCCTGCAACACCTTTTGTCACACCAGGCAATCTCCTGAGGTTTGTAAATGACAAGAGGAAATTAGCTACACAGACCCAAGAACACATCCCTTTATCTAAATGTCAATGATCACTGCCTAGCATACCAGGAAAGGAGCAGGCAGGGGTTCGATTTGCCACCTGCAGGCCTCAGCTAGAGGAGGAAAGGCACCTACTCTTCAGCTCTGCCCAGAAAACCAGGGTCCCCATGAGCACCCGTTTCAGGAAGTATGCATTGGCCACTTTTTCATTGCTGTAACAAAATGCATGTGGCCGAATAACTGTATAAGGAATGAGGTGATTTAACTCACAGATTTGGAAATTCAAAGATCATATCTAGAGACGGATTTCTTCCTGGAAAAGTACCAAGGTGGCTTGGGGTATACATGGCAGGAAACACGAGCACAGGAATGAGTATGTGTGTGCACCCTCTGTTTTTATATAGCATTATAAAGTTACCAAGATTAAACATGCAGCTCTAACCCAGAGATCTTATATACTTAACTGCCTCCACACACCCTGCCTCTCACTACACTTAATGCCTCATAATGGGAATCGAATTTCTGTATATAAATCCTTGGGAGACACGTGAAACTGTGACCATGCCGCAGTTGTGTGTATCCACAGAGGAACAGGCAACAAAGAATAAGAAAGCTCCCACATAACTGAATACTCCTCAGGCTCCTGGGAGGAGGTGGGGGTGAGGGGCTGGGGAGCATCCACTGCTTCAGGGACCCCAGCGGTTGGCATGACTTCCTTGACACCATGATATAGTCTTAGAAATGAGTTGCAACCACAATAAAGGAGAATTTAAAATAATGGAATATAGAAAATTGACTAAGTGTTAACATAAATACTGTGCTAAGACACTTAACTGTATCAGTTTGTGAATAGCAATGTTGCTGCCTAGAATCCTCCTGTGGGCTGGGGATGTGGCTTAGTGGTAAAGTGCCTGCCTAGTATATTTGAGGGTCTTAACTTTAATTCCCTCTTCTGGGATGAAGGAATAAAGGAATGAGGGATTTGTCTCTTGTTTGTTTGTTTGTTTGTTTGTTTGAACATGAGAGGCTATACACAGGTGAAATGTAAAAGCATTCCAGAGCAGAGCTGCATTCAGGTTTTGCCTCTGCAGCCCACTCCTATCCATCAGGTGCCAGTGTACAAGGTGGGCATGTGTGCAACCTGGGAGCTCATCACTTACTGGCGGGCTGCTGTGGGATGAAGCCCTGTCTCTGGGATTTATGAGAAATCTCCTAGGAGATTCTTACATGCAACAGAATCTAAGTCCTGCCACAGAAAACTGAATGAGATGGAAATGATCATCTGCTCAGTAAATGCAAATGTGACCCTTTATACCACTTCCCCCATGTCAGAGACAGAAAAGAGCACAAAAATATCTATTTAATTACCATCTAGACAAAAGATTTGAAGATAAAAGCACTGGCCAAGTAAATGTTAAAGATTCTCTCTCAAGCGGTTCCTTGTTTTCTAGGTCATCTACAATAACCCTTGACACACAACTGCCAGTGACTCCCTTTAGCAGGAAGGGCTGTTAATGAACTTTGTAGCAATATTGAGAAACTGATTATAAAGTAATATTCATGAAAGGAATTAGTGTTGCACCCAGTAAGGAATTTGAGCTGTATATTTCCCCTTGAGAGATATATGCCTCTAAAATTAAACACTGAATTAACCTTAAGAAATAAATTTCAATCAAACCAAGATAACTGCTTACTTAACCCATCACCCAGCCAATAACACACAATCACAGTATTCTTAAGTCTGGATTAGTACTCCCTAATTACAGAAATGTAATGGAGTTGAAAATGCCTGTCCTGCTCTGATAGATGACACATTTAACATTCTTTATTTTCTGCCTCAGACAGCAGCAGCTCTCAATTCCTAGATTCCCAGTTCTCTCTGTTTATTTTAGAATACAAACAAAGCAAAATGGTAACATGAAAAGCCCAGGATCTTAGTGCAGTCTCTCTAAGCTGGAAGTTCTCGGAGACAGCATTGGAAAGCTGGCTAGGATCACCACACATCCCAGGGTGACTGGGGTTATGCATGAGAGGTTCACTGTACAATGGATCATTAATATTATACTCAAATAAGCTAAGGGATATTGCCAGGAAGATGGAAAGTATCTGACCTGGAGAGAATGTTAAGGAAGGCTAAGAGAGTGAGTGGGAATCCTGATGTATCCAAGGAGCCAGAGGTTAGATAAACCAAGGAACATCTGGCAAAATCCTAAGAGAAAAAAATGCAGTGTGTATGAGACAAGAACATAAACAAAATCTTTCCCAGGGCCTTGCAGAATCAAGGGATGAGTCATGGCTTTTGATGTACAGACACACAAACATACACACTTATGCATATGTGTACACACATGTGTTCATATATTCACACTTATTTTATCTTTTTAACTATTGCCTATTGACATTTGTAAGAAATAGTCTTAAGATGCTTTACACTAGTTTTATGATACATTAAATTAGCCACAAAGGGTCTATTGGTACTAACTCCTTGACACATGTTGGAATCGTGTGAAATCATGATTTCATGTGTGAGCCACAACATGCAATCAGATGAGACCCACAGGGAAAGCAGAGACAGAACCACGCAGAAGTTATTCAGCAATGCACTCCAAATCTATTGTTCTAAGAAGAGGATGTTATCAGAGCAGAAATGATGTCAGTGTGGTCTTTGTAGTACTTTGCTGTAATCCCAGCACAGGGGATGCTAAAGACAGAAGTTGGTAAGCTTGAGGCTAGCGTAAGATTCATAACCAGTCCCTACCTCAAGCCAACAGCAACATGCTTGTTCTAGCCCTTCCAAAAGTAAACACGCCAAGAAAGAGATGATAGCAAACGACTTCTTGACACCATACTCTGTCACTCTCTTAGGGATTCATTGCTGTGAAGAGTCACTATGGCTATAGCGACTCTTTTAAAAGAAAACGTTTATCTGGGGCTGGCTTACAGTTCAGAGGTTTATTAGATCACTGTCATCATGGTGGTAAGACTGGGAGAGTTCAGGCAGACACGGGCCTGGAGACAAGCTGTGGGAATGAGACACTGGACATGGTTTGAGCATCTGAAACCTCAAAACCTGCCCCAAGTGACACACATCCTCCAACAAGGCCACACCTACCCCAATAAGGACACACTTCCTAATAGTACCACTTTTTATGGGCTTATAGGGCCATTTTAATTTAAACCATCTCAATAACTGAATATTTTTTAAACTTAGCTCTGATTTTTAAACTATTTTCCATATCTGTTTCTTTATTTGGTTTGGTTTGGTTTGGTTTGGTTTGGTATTTTGGCCAGTTTTAAATTTATTTTTTTTAGAACATGATTTTAATATTTTCAACTCTTAATATTCAACAAACAGAATAATTATTTTAAGATATATTTCATTGTTATGCCTTCCTTTCCATTTCTGATTTTATTAATTTGGTATTGTCTCTGTGCCCTCTGGTTAGTCTGGTTTGTCTATCTTGTTGATTTTCTCAAATACCAGATAATGATTGTTTTTTGTTTTTTTTTTTTTTCTTTTTGTCCTAAAACTCACTCTATTGACTAGGCTGGCCTCGAACTCAGAAATCTGCCTGCCTCTGCCTCCCAAGTGCTGGGGTTAAAGGCGTGTGCCACCACTGCCCGGCTTCTTGATTCTTGTATAGTTCTTTTTGTTTCTACTTGGTTGATTTCAGCCCAGATTATGAACGTCTCCTGTGCCTACTCTTCAGCGTATTGGCTTCTCTTTGTTCTAGAGCTTTGAGGAATGCTGTGAAGCTTCTGGTGTCTGCTCCCTCCAGTTTCTTTCCGAGCCTTCGTCTGTGGTGATCTGAAGGTAACATGAGATGCTGAAAGAAGGTATATCCTTTTGTTTTAGGACAAAATGTACTATAGGTATCTGTTAAACCCATTTGGTTCATAACTTCTGTTAGTTTCACTTTGTCTCTGTTTATTTTGTTTCCATAATCTGTCCATCACTGAAAGTGAGGTATTGAAGTCTCCCACTGCTATTGTGCAATGTGTGCTTTGAGCTTTAGTAAAGTTTCTTTGATGAATGTGGGTGCCCTTGCATTTGGAGCATAGATGTTCAGAATTGATAGTTCATCTTGGTAAACTTTTTCTTTGGGGTTCGGTAGGCTTCCTGTATGTTCATGGGCATCTCTTTCTATGGGTTAGGGAAGTTTTCTTCTATAATTTTGTTGAAGATATTTACTGGCCCTTTAAGTTGGGCAACTTCACTCTCTTCCATACCTATTATCCTTAGGTTTGGTCTTCTCATTGTGTCCTGGATTTCCTGGATATTTTGGGTTAGGAGCTTTATGATTTTTTGTCTTTTCTTTGAGTATTGTGTCAATGTTTTCTATTGTATCTTCTGCACCTGAGATTCTCTCTTCTATTTTGTGTATTTTGTTGGTGATGCTTGCATCTATGACTCCTTATCTCTTTCCTAGGTTATTTAACTACAGGTTTGTCTATCTTTGTGATTTCTTTATTGTTTCTAGTTCCACTTTTAGGTCTTGTATGGTTTTGTTCATTTCCTTTGCCTGTTTGACTGTGTTTTCCTGTACTTCTTTAAGGGACTTTTGTGTTTCCTCTTTAAGGGCTTCTACCTGTTTACATGTGTTCTTCTGTATTTCTTTAAGGGAGCTATTTATTCCCTTCTTAAATCCTCTATCACCATCATGAGAAGTGATTTTAGATTCGAACTTTGCCTTTACAGTGTCATGGTGTATCCAGGACTTGCTATGGTGGGAGAATTGGGACCTGTTGGTGCCAGCTAACCATGGTTTCTGTTGCTTATGTTCTTAGACTTGCTTCATGCCATCTGATTATCTCTAGTGATACCTGACCTCACTATATCTGACCTGTCCTTCCTAAGATCCCGGTTGTGTCAGAGCTCCTGGAAGTCAAGCTGCCTCTGGGACCCTGAGATCCTGGTGTGACCAAGCTCCTGGGTCCTGTGATGCTGGCATCCTGTAGTCCTGGGCATGTTAGAGTGCCTGGGAATGGAGCTTCTTCTGAGTGTTGTGGAATGGCTGTGGAGTTCGAACCCAAGGTCTGCTTAGAGCATTTATGATCCTATGATCCTGGGTGTGTTATAATAACTGAGAGTGGAGCTTCCTCTGGATACTGAAGGACAGGCTGCAGAGTTCTCACCCAAAGTCTGTTCAGGGCACCGGCCCAGACAGGAAGGAACTTGTGCCACTGGTCAGGCCGAGTTTCTGGGTGCCTAAATACTGCTGGTCCCAGTAACTTCTGATGTTAGGGTAGATATGTCCCCCTCACCTCTGATCCTATGATCCTGGTCCCATATTTGCTTCACACATAAGCATATATCACCTCAAGAGTGAAGTGTTAAAATGATTATTAGAAATTAATAAAATAAAAGGTCAGAAGAACATACGGAATCAAGGAATAAAACAATGTATTTTTCTTGCTTATTTCTTTATTGTCTGTCTCTACCCACTATAATATAGAGTCTCCATAGCTCATGATTAGAACTTGTTGACTGTTTTCCCTGGTGTGAGCAGGTTTCTTAGCACGTAGTCCATAATCATTAAATATTAAAAAGAGTAAATTATTAAAAGAGAAGAGAGGATATGTAGCCATACTGGCAACAATAATATGTTTTAAAGACAATTTGCTATCCCTTGTGGTTATCTGAATATTCAAAGAATGGACTCCAAGAAATTTGGATTTCCCCAAGTAAGGGCAGAATAAGAAGGTTGGAATCTTGATGTTGAGTTGCTGGGGGTGGAACTTTTCACCCATAAACAGATTTCATACAGTTCTGACAGTTTGTCAGACAACCTAGCAAGACACATTGGGTGAAACTACCATGGTAGTCATTACCACACCTTGAGAGGACTGCTTAGCTATGCATTCCTCTTGCCTTCTATTTAGACCCTACCCTCATATTAGGACCTCAAAGTTGTACTTCATAGGATCCTAAACCATTCATTCTTCTCCATGTTCCTGTATCTAATAAGCCTCTCTAATGCTTTTCACCTTTTCTTTGTTATCTAATCGGCTTCTGAAGGTGGGGAACCAAAGCTAGTGTTGGACCCACACCAGGGAAGTCAGGGTATCCCCCCCAAAAAAAACATGAGAGGCCTTCTTGTTGTAAAAGCATGAGGCAGTTTAATGGTGGGGGCCCGGGTCGATGCATACCCCATGCGAGAGGTAGAGGCATCGACCCTGAGACTCAAAAGCTAGGGGTTTTTATAGGGAGAGGGTAGGGGGTTGGGGGATTTTTGGGGAACTTGGCACAGCTTCACACAATTGGCTTGATTACAAGTCAGTAGAATAATACATGCAGGTTGTAGCATCAACAATTCCTGGGAGGGAGGGTCAGCAAGACCCAGGTCTCCAGATGGCGAATGAGTCAATCAAAAAAATAACCCAAAACAGTTCCTGTGTTTATGTCTATCCTTGGGGCCATCCATCCTCAGGAATGTCCAAACAAGGGGCTCTCCTGGACATGCCTGGACTTGTTATTGTAAAATCTTTAGCTAGGCCTTCAGGGCATGTCAGGCCTCAGGCCTTCAAGTTCCTAANANTGCCCTATTTGTCTCATGTTATACTTTTGGCTATAAGTTCTTTGCTTTTCTTGAATTCAATTCCTTTCACTAGCTTATTATGGCTTCCAGGGCATAGACTCCAACACTACAACTCTGGTAACAATTTACATGCACATACATGTACATAAGTACATAGGTAGGCAGACAAGCAGGTAGGTAGAGAGATGATAGATAGATAGTGTCTTAGTCAGGGTTTCTATTCCTGCACAAACATCATGACCAAGAAGCAAGTTGGGGAGGAAAGGGTTTATTCAGCTTACACTTCCATACTGCTGTTCATCACTAAAGGAAGTCAGGACTGGAACTCAAGCAGGTCAGAAAGCAGGAGCTGAGGCAGAAGCCATGGAGGGATGTTCTTCACTGGCTTGCTTGCACTGGCTTGCTCAGCCTGCTCTCTTATAGAATCCAAGACTACCAGCCCAGAGATGGCACCACCCACAAGGGGACCTCCCCCCTTGATCACTAATTGAGAAAATGCCTTACAGCTGGATCTCGTGGAGGCATTTCCCCAACTGAAGCTCCTTTCTCTGTGATAACTCCAGCTGTGTCAAGTTGACACAAAATTAACCAGTGCAGATAGATAGATAGATAGATAGATAGATAGATAGATAGATAGATAGATAGAAGATAGATAGATAGATAGATACATACATACATACATACATAGATACATAGTAGATATATGATAGATGATAGACAAGTGACAGATAAATAGATGATGTATAGATACATATATAGAAAAACAGACAGAAAGATAGATATAGTTATAAACACATATGAGTATATAAAATACATGCTTGCAAACACAAATATATATGCATAAGCGTGCACACACACACACACACACACACACACACACACACACACACACACACATTCTTCCCTATCTTGGTTGTCATAGCTAAGAGGAATTGGAAATAGAAAATGCTGAAATTCACAACAGTGGGGAGCATACATGTGGGGAGCATACATGCCCACATCAGAAAGATGGATGCAGCCCTATGAAATCCATAAGCAATGTGTGCTCGTGGTGGTTTGAATGAGAAATGTCCCTCGTAGGTCCCTATTGGTGGCACTTTGGGAGTGGGTTGGAGTGGCTATGGCCTTGCTGTGGAAAGTATGTCACTGGGAATGGTATTTGAGAACTTAAAGCCCTGCCCCACTGCTAGGTTCCTATGTCCCTTTTGAGCTTGTGATTCTTCCTCCAGCTGCCATACCTGCTGCTTACTGCCACATCGTGCAGTTCAGAAGTGACAGTCTACACTTCTGTACCCCAGGTCATCGTTCACTGTGCAGTTCAGAAGTGACAGTCTACACTTCTGTACCCCAGGTCATCGTTCACTGTGCAGTTCAGAAGTGACAGTCTACACTTCTGTGCCCCAGGTCATCGTTCACTGTGCAGTTCAGAAGTGACAGTCTACACTTCTGTGCCCCCAGTTGTCGTTCACTGTGCAGACTGTTCTTAGCCCTTTCACCATCTGTCACCAAAAGGAAAAAAAAAAAAAAAAGGTTGTCAAACTCTCTGGCATGGGGGCTGGGTTATGATAGTGATGCCTGAACATGTTGGCATGGCTACAAACAGCTACATCCTAAGGTCCAAAAGTGGAGCTCCTACAGCTTACACAGCAGCATTAAAAAGTTGATGGGCCATCCTGGCAGCACTGGGCAGGAGTGTTGGACACCAATACAAGCAATGAAAGCCAAAAGCAAATGAATGCCATGCCTGACTCCTCAGCCTTCTCTGCCCAGTGCTAGAAATCAACACTGAACCACTTTGGACACAGATAACCTCTCCTATTCTAGAATCATATGTAGATGTAGTGGAACGAAAAAGCTGTAGATGGGTATACATAAAACTTCAGGAGTGAGCATGCAAGCCAACCACATGTGCAGCAGACTGAGGAAACTGTTGGTCTCCTGGTTAGCTTCGGTGTCAGCTTGACTCAGCCAAGAGTTATCTGAGGAGGCTCAAGCTGGCCTGTTGGCAAGTCTGTGTGGCCTTTTGTTGATGGACATGCCCAATGAACTGTGGGCAGTGCCACCCCTGAGCAGATGACCATGAGTTTAAAAGAAAGCCAGCTGAGCATGAGACAAGAAAGCAAGCGGATGACGGCATTGCCTCGTGCTTTCTGTCTCGAGTTCCTGCTCGGACTCTCCTCCAGGATGGACTGTATCCTGTGAGCTGGAGTATTGCTTCCCTCCCCAAATTGCTTGTGGTCATGATGTTTATCACAGCAACAGAAAGCAAAGTAGGACAAGTAACACCTCTTGGAACATTCCAGGAAAATCACTCATGCCCTGCTTTTCCTCATCCCAGGAGGAAGAGATTGGGCTCAACAGATACTCAGTCCTCACAGTGGATAGCTGGCCTGGGGAACAGACTGGGAAAGTCTATTAAAAAGAGTCGGGCGGTGGTGGTGCACGCCTTTAATCCCAGCCCTTGGGAGACAGAGGCAGGCAGATTTCTGAGTTCGAGGCCAGCCTGGTCTACAGAGTGAGTTCCAGGACAGCCGCTACACAGAGAAACCCTGTCGAAAGAAAGAAAGAAAGAAAGAAAGAAAGAAAGAAAGAAAGAAAGAAAGAAAGAAA